>NC_085139.1:294080823-294135269 GCF_024139115.2 Armigeres subalbatus
TTGGTTTGGTTGGTTTGGGTTTGGATTGGATTGGATTTGGATTGGATTTGGATTGGATTTGGACTGGATTTGAATTTTATTTGGAAGCCTCCTTTCAAGAGGCTCGGAAGCCTCCTTTCAAGAGGCTCGGAAGCCTCCTTTCAAGAGGCTCGGAAGCCTCCTTTCAAGAGGCTCGGAAGCCTCCTTTCAAGAGGCTCGGAAGCCTCCTTTCAAGAGGCTCGGAAGCCTCCTTTCAAGAGGGCTCAGAAGCCTCCTTCAAGAGGCTCGGGAAGCCTCCTTTCAAGAGGCTCAGAAGCCTCCTTTCAAGAGGCCCAGAAGCCTCCTTTCAAGAGGCCTGGAAGCCTCCCTTTCAAGAGGCTCAAGCCTCCTTTCAAGAGGCTCAGGCCTCCCTTCAAGAGGCCCGGAAGCCTCCTTTCAAGAGGCCCGGAAGCCCCCCTCCCCAAGGCTCAGCCGCCTCCTTCCAAGAGGCACGGCAGCCTCCTTACAAGAGGCTCAGGAAGCCTCCTTCAAGAGGCCCGGAAGCCTCCTTTCAAGAGGCTCGGAAGCCTCCTTTCAAGAGGCTCAGAAGCCTCCTTTCAAGAGGCTCAGAAGCCTCCTTTCAAGAGGCTCCGGAAGCCTCCTTTCAAGAGGCCCAGGAAGCCTCCTTCAAGAGGCCCGGAAGCCTCCCTTTCAAGAGGGCCTCAGAAGCCTCCTTTCAAGAGGCTCAGGCCTCCTTTCAAGAGGCCCGGAAGCCTCCTTTCAAGAGGCTCAGAAGCCTCCTTTCAAGAGGCCTGGAAGCCTCCTTTCAAGAGGCCCAGAAGCCTCCTTTCAAGAGGCTCAGAAGCCTCCTTTCAAGAGGGCTCAGAAGCTCCTTTCAAGAGGCCCAGAGTCTCCTTCAAGAGGCTCAGAAGTCTCCTTCAAGAGGCTCAGGAAGCCTCCTTCAAGAGGCCTCAAAGCCTCCTTTCAAGAGGCTCGGAAGCCTCCTTTCAAGAGGCTCGGAAGCCTCCTTTCAAGAGGCTCGGAAGCCTCCTTTCAAGAGGCGCGGAAGCCTCCTTCCAGGAGGCCCGGCACGCCTCGTGCAAGAGGCTGGGCAGCCTCCTTTCAAGAGGCTCGGAAGCCTCCTTTCAAGCGGCGCGCAGGCCTCCCTTCAAGAGGCCCGGAAGCCTCCCTTCAAGAGGCTCAGAAGCCTCCTTCAAGAGGCCCAGAGCCTCCTCAAGAGTCTCGGAAGCCGCCTTTCAAGAGGCTCGGAAGCCTCCTTTCAAGAGGCTCAGCCTCCTTTCAAGAGGCTCAGAAGCCTCCTTCAAGAGGCTCAGAAGCCTCCTTTCAAGAGGCCCGGAAGCCTCCTTTCAAGAGGCCCGGAAGCCTCCTTTCAAGAGGCTCAGGAAGCCTCCTTTCAAGAGGCCTGGAAGCCTCCTTTCAAGAGGCTCGGAAGCCTCCTTTCAAGAGGCTCAGAGCCTCCTTCAAGAGGCCCGGAAGCCTCCTTTCAAGAGGCTCAAGCCTCCTTCAAGAGGCTCGGAAGCCTCCTTTCAAGAGGCTCAAGCCTCCTTTCAAGAGGCCCAGCCTCCTTTCAAGAGGCTCGGAAGCCTCCTTTCAAGAGGCCTGGAAGCCTCCTTTCAAGAGGCCCGGAAGCCTCCCTTCAAGAGGCCCTGGAAGCCTCCTTTCAAGAGGCCTGGAAGTCCCCTTTCAAGAGGCTCGGAAGTCTCCTTCAAGAGGCTCGGAAGTCTCCCTTCAAGAGGCCTAGAAGCTTCCTTTCAAGAGGCCTCAAAGCCTCCTTTCAAGAGGCCCAAGCCTCCTTTCAAGAGGCCTCAGGAAGCCTCCTTTCAAGAGGCCCGGAAGCCTCCTTTCAAGAGGCTCAGGAAGCCTCCTTTCAAGAGGCTCAAGCCTCCTTTCAAGAGGGCTCAGAAGCCTCCTTTCAAGAGGCTCAGTGCCTCCTTTCAAGAGGCTCAGAAGCCTCCTTTCAAGAGGCCTGGAAGCCTCCCTTCAAGAGGCCCGGAAGCCTCCTTTCAAGAGGCCCAGAGCCTCCTTTCAAGAGGCTCAGAAGCCTCCTTTCAAGAGGCTCAGGAAGCCTCCTTTCAAGAGGCCCAGAAGCCTCCTTTCAAGAGGCTCAGAAGCCTCCTTTCAAGAGGCTCAGGAAGCCTCCTTCAAGAGGCCCGGAAGCCTCCTTTCAAGAGGCCCGGAAGCCTCCTTTCAAGAGGCTCAGAGCCTCCTTTCAAGAGGCTCAGAAGCCTCCTTTCAAGAGGCTCAAGCCTCCTTTCAAGAGGCTCAGAAGCCTCCTTTCAAGAGGCTCGGAAGCCTCCTTTCAAGAGGGCTCGGAAGCCTCCTTTCAAGAGGCTCAGCCTCCTTCAAGAGGGCTCGGAAGCCTCCTTTCAAGAGGCTCAGAGCCTCCCTTCAAGAGGCCTGGAAGCCTCCTTTCAAGAGGCTCGGGAGCCTCCTTTCCAGAGGCTCAGAAGCCTCCTTTCAAGAGGCTCGAAAGCCGCCTTTCAAGAGGCTCCGAAGCCTCCTTTCAAGAGGCTCGGAAGCCTCCTTCAAGAGGCTCGGAAGCCTCCTTTCAAGAGGCTCGGAAGTCTCCTTTCAAGAGGCTCGGAAGTCTCCTTTCAAGAGGCTCGGAAGCCTCCTTTCAAGCGGCTCGGAAGCCTCCTTTCAAGAGGCTCGGAAGCCTCCTTTCAAGAGGCTCGGAAGCCTCCTTTCAAGAGGCTCGGAAGCCTCCTTTCAAGAGGTTCGGAAGCCTCCTTTCAAGAGGCTCGGAAGCCTCCTTTCAAGAGGCTCGGAAGCCTTCTTCCCTTCCTGGTAGATTCCATTTGCAACCTTCGTAAAATTGCTCGTCACATTCCTTCCTAAAGATTTCCGCAGCTTTCCTTTCAGAACATTCGCTCAATTGCTTTCAGAAGTTCAACCAAATGCCTTTAAGATTCTCCGCCGTCACGCAATCTCCGCCAGATGCAGATTTCAGCAAGATTTTTTTACGGAATGTCGAATTTTTTTTTTTCGGTATTCCAATTAAGATCTGCGCCATATTCTATTTAGTATTTTCGCTGGATTAAATTCATTTCAAGATCTTCCCCGGATATCTTTCGGAATCTATGCCAGATTTAATCTGGAATGTCCTCCAGATTTCTTTTAAAATGTACCCAAAATTATTCAAGTTTTTTTACAAGATTTTCTTTTGATTCTTTCGGTGTCTTTGCCATTTTTTTCCCGAATCCCCTTCCTTCTGAATTCTTCGGCAGATTCCTTTCGGGATATTCGTCCTTTCGAAATATTCGCCTAGTTTCTTAGCAATCTCCCAAAAATTTCTTTTGAATTCAGGATAAAAGCCTTTCTGAATCTCAATAAAATTCCGTTCGATTTCAGTATCCTTTATGGACCATCGAGTTCTGTTCAACATAGAAGCGCCAGTTTCCCTTCGGAATTACCAAATTCAGAACCTACGAGAAATTCTCCGGAATGATCAGGCACCTATGGATATATCTGCTGTTCCGTGTTCCGTGAATAACACCTAGTGACAATTACCCATAAACATCCATTTCAAGTTCCTCATTTGAAACAAAATCAATGTCCAACTCCACCATCTAGCCAGCATTTAGTCGCCGTTATCAGCAAGGTAATGGAAAAACTATTTTAAACGCCCCTGTCAACACCTTTCCGCTTGTTCACAGACGACTGCAGTGCTTATCATCGCTGTAAAACTCACGACCTACTATGCCCATAACCATCATAAACTGCAATCATAAACATTATGTATGCAACCCAGTAGGCCAGGCAGTCGATCGGTAGCTCTCTATGGCGACGATGACTATTTTGCAGCGCCAGCCAGCCAGCGTCCGGTTGCCCCCCCTTCGATGCCTAAACCTAAACAATAGGGCCCCGGCGGAAAAGTTGGTCCATAAAATTTGTAATTGCCGAGTTCGAGTGTGTAAATTGCAGATTCCAGCGGCTCGATTATCGCCGGTCGGATGTTTTGCAATGAATCGACGCGAACTGCACTGCCCACGTTTTCCGCGCGCCATGTTCATGCCCAATACATCACTGTTCAAGTAAGGTCAAGTGCTGTTCTGTTAGGCGAACGACGACGACGATGCTGTGAACTTGTCCTCGATTAGTTCCCATCAGCATCTTGCTCTATCTCGCTGGAGTTGTAGGGTAAGACACCCAGAAATCGCCCTCCCCCCAGTTTTCGCCCACCCATTTTATAATCTTCATTTCTCGTAAACTAGTTGTTGAAAACAGTTACAGTTAAGGTTTTTCCATACAAGTATCAATCAATCATGAAAAAAACCTGATCTTTATCTGTTTCCAACAACTAGTTTTCGAGAAATGAAGATTTTAAAATAGGTGGGCGAAAACTGGGGGGAGGGCGATTTCTGGGTGTCTTACCCTACTCAATATGTAGTTCATTTGGGGGAATGATTTCGGACGATGACTCGTTCGTATGTATAGTTATGAATCATATGTTCGCTTTGCAGATATTTGCGTCAACTGATTGCAGTGCCATTTGTCCCGTTGGCGATTAGAAAGACGCGACATGGTGAATAAAAATCGCATTTGTATTCCGCGAATACTCACCAGTACATATATCCGCCGAAAATTGTGGTACAGTAAAACATTCTAAATAGATTTAAGAGCTTTCAGTAGTGAAAATTATTGAGTTGGACAGAGGAATCGTGTACAATAAAATCAAGTACAACAAAGCTTGTTCAGAAGGACCTACAGTGAAACACAATCAAATGAGTTTTAAAAGTTTGTTCCATATATTCGAATATGGCAAACTCTACTGTAGGAAACATTCACCGAAAAAACTTGCCAACTCTGCTCAGCTGATAGCGAAACGAGCTGGCTACGGCGATTCTAAAACTTCGAGAAGAAGCCGGTAGCATTTATGTATATTAACACATTTGAACTCGCCTGTTATTTATTGCCGCCACCACCACCGCTGCTGCTGCTATACTGGACCTAGAAGAAGGTATAGAGTCCAGCTGCCCTCCATCACATCAACCTCTCGCGGCGGAACGAACCATGGCTGTGAACGCTGTGGATTCTTCTTCTTCTTCTTCTGCTTATTGGCATTACATCTCCCATTGGGACATTGCTGTCTCGTAGCTCGTGTTCATTAAGTCCTCCCACAGTTGTTAACTGCGAGGTTTCTAAGTCGAGTTACCAGAAACCAAAAAAAAATCCTAGACCGGACCGGGAATCGAACCCATGGTGTTGCTTTGTAGCCTCGCATCTTACCGCAAGGCTAAGAAAGACTTAGCTGTAGATGAAGCTGAAAAGAAAAAAACTGATTAATCCACCTTTTACGATACTACCTGTCTCGTGTTTAGCCAAGACGCAATATAAAACTTGATTTGAATGAATTTCGGAGGATTTCTATCCGAAATTCGGCGAATTTCTATCCGAAATACGAAGAATGTCTCTCCGAAAATTAAAGAATTTGTTTCCGAAATTCGGAAAATGTCCATCCGAGATTCGTCGAATTTCTATTCAAAATTCGGAAAATTTCTTTCCGAAATTCGGAGAATTTCTATCCAAAATTCGGAGTATTCCTATCCGGAATTCGGGAAATTTCTATCCTAATTAAATGTTTTTCCGAATGAGTATCTGAAATTCCGAGAATTTTAATCCGAAAATCGGTGAATTTCTATTCGAAATTCAGAGAAGTTCCTATCCTATTGGGGATGTAATGCCAATAAGCAGAAGAAGAAGAAGAATCCACAGCGTTCACAGCCATGGTTCGTTCCGGAATTATGAGAATTCAAATCTTCATCCAATGTTTTTCCGAATGAATATCCAAATTACTGTCCGATATCTGGAGAATTTCTATCCAAAATTCAGAAAATTTCTATCCTAATTAAATGTTTTTCGTATGAATATCCAAAATTCGCAGAACTTCCGAAATTCGAAGAATTTTTATCCGAAAATTAGAAAATTCTATTTCGAGATTCGGAAATAGTCGTAGAATTTCCAAAAATTTTTATCCGAAATTCGGAGAATTTCTATCCAAAATTGGGAGAGTTTCTATCCGAAATTCAGAGAATTTCTATCCGAAATTCAGAGAATTTCTATCCAAAACTCAGAGAATTTCTATTCGAAATTCCATTCCATTCCAATTCCAGAGAATTTCCATCCTAAATTCAGAGAATTTCTATCCAAAATTTAAAGAATTTCCATCCGAAATTCAAAGAATTTCCATCCGAAATTCAGAGAATTTCTATCCAAAATTCAAAGAATTTCCATCCGAAATTCAAAGAATTTCCATCCGAAATTCAGAGAATTTCCATCCGAAATTTGGAGAATTTCTATTCGAAATTCGAAGAATTTCTATTCGAAATTCAAAGAATTTCTATCCGAAATTAGGAAAATTGCTATCCGAAATTCGGAGAATTTCTATCTGAAATTCGGAGAATTTCTATCTAAAATATGGAAAGTTTCTACACGACATTCTTAAAATTCTTTTTCGAAAATCCGAGAATTGCTATACGAAAATCAGAGAGTTTCTATCCGAAATTTGAAAATTCCTATCCAGAAATTTTTATCCGAAATTCGGAGAATTTCTATCCGAAATTGGGAGAGTTTCTATCCGAAATTCAGAAAATTTCTATCCGAAATTCAGAGAATTTCTATTCGAAATTCCATTCCATTCCAATTCCAGAGAATTTCCATCCTAAATTCAGAGAATTTCCATCCGAAATTCAGAGAATTTCCATCCGAAATTCAGAGAATTTCTATCCGAAATTCAGAGAATTTCTATCCGAAATTCAGAGAATTTCTATCCGAAATTCAGAGAATTTCTATCCGAAATTCAGAGAATTTCCATCCGAAATTCAGAGAATTTCCATCGGAAATTCAGAGAATTTCTATTCGAAATTCAGAGAATTTCTATTCGAAATTCAGAAAATTTCTATTCGAGATTCTGAGAATTTCTATCCGACATACAGAAAGTTTCTACCCGACATTCTTAAAATTTCTATACGAAAATCAGAAAGTTTCTATCCGAAATTTGAAAATTCCTATCCAGAAACTTTTATCCGAAATTCGGAGAATTTCTATCCGAAATTAAGAGAATTTCTATCCGAAATTCAGAGAATTTCCATCCAAAATTCGGAGAATTTCTATTCGAAACTCGGAGAATTTTTATCCGAAATTCTGAGAATTTCTATCCGAAATACGGAAAGTTTCTACCCGACATTCTTAAAATTCCTATACGAAAATCAAAGAATTGCTATACGAAAATCAGAAAGTTTCCATCCGAAATTCAGAAATTCCAATCCAAAAATTTTTATCCGAAATTTGGAAAATTTGTATCCGAAATTTGGAGAATTTCTATCCGAAATTCGAAGAATTTCTATTTGAAATTCAAAGAATTTCTATCTGAAATCAGGAAAATTGCTATCCGAAATTCGGAGAATTTCTATCCGAAATTCGGAGAATTTCTATCTGAAATACGGAAAGTTTCTACCCGACATTCTTAAAATTCGTATACGAAAATCAGAGAATTGCTATACGAAAATCAGAGAGTTTCTATCCGAAATTCGAAAATTCCTATCCAAAAATTTTTATCCGAAATTTGGAAAACTTGTATCCGAAATTTGGAGAATTTCTATCCGAAATTCGGAGAATTTCTATCCGAAATTCGGAGAATTTCTATCCGAAATTCGGAGAATTTCTAACCGAAATTCGGAGAATTTCTATCCGAAATTCGGAGAATTTCTATCCGAAATTCGGAGAATTTCTATCCCAAATTCAAAGAATTTCTACCCGAAATTCAATTTGTTTTTTTTTTCAGAGATACGAAGGATTTCTATCCAAAATACGGAGAATTCCTGATTCCTAAAATAAATAATTCAGAGAAATTATATCCAAAACTAGTTGACCCGGCAGACGTTGTCCTGCATAGTAGGCGAAAATGGCGTTTTGAACTGACTATGCGAAATTTCCATACGATTCCTAATTTTAGTTTTTCACGATTCTCCCAACCTTATTAATGATTTTCATATGAGGAAATATCATATAAACCCGTCGGAAACGATAACGAACATACATAAAATTGTTTCAGCCGTTTTCGAGTTATGCGGATACGAACACAGACCATTTCATTTTTATTATATAGATTTTGAGAATTTCTATCATAATAAAATGTTTTCTGAATGAATATCCGAAATTAGGAAAATTTATGTCTGAAATTCGGAGAATTTCTATACGAAATTTTGAAAATTTCTAACCAATCTCTATACGAAATGAAGATAATTTCTATTCGAAATTCGGAGAATTCCTAATTCAGAGAATTCCTATCCTAAAAAGATGTTTTTTCCAAATGAATATGCGTAATTCGGAGGATTTATATCCAAAATTCAAAGAATTTATATCCGAAATTCAAAGAATTCCTGGAGGAACTTCCGGAGGAATTCCTGGAGGAACTTCCGAAAGAACTTCTGTTGGAATTTCCGGAAGAACTCTTAGAGGAATTTCCGATGGAATTCCTGGAGCAACATCCGAAGGAATCCTCGAATCAATTTCCAAAGGAATTCCTGGAGGAACTTCCGGAGGAATTCCTGGAGGAAATTCCGGAGGAACTTCCGGAGGAATTCCTGGAGGAAATTCCTGGAAGAACTTCCGGAGGAATTCCTGGAGGAACTTCTGGAGGATCTTCCGGAGGAATTCCTGGAGGAACTTCCGGAGGAATTCCTGGGGGAACTTTCGTAGGAATTCCTGGAGGAACTTCCGGAGGAATTCCTGGAGAAACTTCCGAAGGAATTCCTGGAGGAACTTCCGAAGGAATTCCTTGAGGAACTTCCGAAGGAATTTTTGGAGAAACTTCCGAAGGAACTTCCGAAGGAATTCCTGGAGGAACTTCCGAAGACAATTACTGGAGGAACTTCCGAAGGATTTGCTGGAGGAACTTCCGAAGGATTTGCTGGAGGAACTTCCGAACGAATTCCTGGAGGAACTTCCGAAGGAATTCCTTTAGGAACTTACTTTATTTTTCTTCTTAGTCTTATTTGTCTTGTTTGTCTTACTTACATCAGCACCCCTGTTATCACCCAAATGCTTTTCAAAGCTTTTGTGGAAACCTTGTACAGAAATCCTCTCACGATATTTTCTAATGTTGTTCTACAAACGGCTCATGTTTTCATTTTCCAAAACCAGCTGGAGTTTGTTTATTTTGATTTCTCGCTTAACTTTTCAAAAGGTCCTAAGTAACATTTTTTTAATGATTTAATCTGGATAATGCAATCAACGTATTTCATGTTAATCTGTTGATTGCAATACTCAAATTAAATCATGAAAAAAATGTTACTTAGGACCTTTTGAAAAGTTAAGCGAGATTTCCTCATTGCGTGATTGGTCGGCGCTGCTGCTGTTCTCTCGCCGAACCACTGCATGAGTGATAAATTTCTTCCCCATTGTTGCCAATTCCTTTTGTTCTCCGTTTACGGCAAATTCTCCAGCAACTGTAAACTGCATAATGATGAAATAATTTTGGCGACACTGACAGCGTCTTTCTGGCGGGCTGAATTGGGCATTTTTTTCTCTCGGAGAGTGCTACCACGTGCTTTTTTAACGGAAAACCCTTCCCTCAGACCTTAAGGCAGGAGTTAGGGGCTTACGAACTCCCAACGACGGCAAGTACGATATTTTAGTCCTAATCGAGACGTGGCTAGACAACAGAACAGTGTCAAGTTATGTTTTTGACGAGGGTTATGAAATTTTCCGTTGCGATCGTAATTCGAGGAATAGTAGGAAAAATACTGGAGGTGGCGTCCTAATTGCAGTTAACTCGAAACTAAAGGCGAAAATGATTGAAAACGACGACTATGGCAACGTGGAACAAGTATGTACTTATCGACCGTCGAATATTTCTGGCCGCAGTATACATCCCTCCGGATCATACTCGCGACTTGGAGCTTATTAATGCACACTGCCGCTCCTGCTCTTCGATTGCAAGCTTTGCTGCTCCTAGGGATGAAGTAATAATTTTCGGCAACTTCAACGTAGCGGGAATTTCCTGGACTCCGACTCACAGCGGCTTCTTCCGACCGGATCTCGATTGTTCTACCATGCACGTTGGATCAATTGCTCTGCTGGACGGCTATAGCACTGCTAACCTCTCCCAAATCAATGGCATAACCAATGAAAATAGTCGCTCTCTGGATCTTTGCTTCGTTAGTGGTCGTGACAGAGCTCCTTTTATCAACTCAGCACCAGCGCCCCTGGTCAAAGACGTTTCTCATCATCCTACTCTAGTAGTCACTATAGAGGAAAATATATGCCTGGATCACTTCAACCCACCGACTGCTGTATCGCACAATTTTCGAAAAGCCGACCACCCGTATAATTGGAGTACTTTCCAGTTTGAACTGGGAGGACATTTTACATGTCACTGACGTCAATATTGCCGCACAAACCTTATCCAACATCCTGGCGTACGTCATCGATAGACACGTTCCGAAGAAGATCGTGCGGCCCAATCAAAAAATCCCGTGTATGACGCAAGGTCTTCGTTCTTTAAAGGAGACTAAAAAATCTGCTTTAAAACGATTGACTAAATTCCGTACTCTACCACTAAAATGCCACTATGTTGGACTCAACTATGAGTTCAAACGGCTGAGCCGTTTTCTTTTTCAACGCTAGCAAAAAGACATACAGCGACGACTAAAAACCAATCCGAAATCGTTCTATTATTATTTATTTAATCAGACTAAGGCCGAAGTGGCCTGTGCGGTATACAAGAGTCTTCTCCATTCGGCTCGGTTCATGACTACACGTCGCCAACCACGCAGTCTACGGAGGGTCCGCAAGTCATCTTCCACCTGATCGATCCACCTTGCCCGCTGCGCACCTCGCCTTCTTGTGCCCGTCGGATCGTTGTCGAGAACCATTTTCACCGGGTTACTGTCCGACATTCTGGCTACGTGCCCGACCCACCGCAGTCGTCCGATTTTCGCAGTGTGAACGATGGATGGTTCTCCCAACAGCTGATGCAACTCGTGGTTCATTCGCCTCCTCCACGTACCGTCCGCCATCTGCACCCCACCATAGATGGTACGCAGCACTTTCCTTTCAAAAACTCCAAGTGCGCGTTGGTCCTACACGAGCATCGTCCAGGTCTCGTGTCCGTAGAGGGCTACCGGTCTAATGAGCGTTTTGTAGATTGTCAGTTTGGTACGGCGGCGAACTCTATTCGATCGGAGCGTCTTGCGGAGTCCAAAGTACGTACGATTTCCAGCCACTATGCGTCTCGGAATTTCTCTGCTGGTGTCATTTTCGGCAGTCACCAGTGAGCCCAAGTACACAAATTCTTCTACCACCTCGATTTCGTCACCACCGATGCAAACTCGCGGTGGGTGGCTCACATTGTCGTCTCTTGAACCTCTTCCTATCATGTACTTTGTCTTCGACGTGTTGATGACTAGTCCGATCCGCTTAGCTTCCCTCTTCAGTCAGATGTAGGCATCCCCCATCTTCTCAAAGTTACGTGCCATAATATCTATGTCGTCGGCGAAGCCAAATAGCTGGACGGACTTATTGAAAATTGTACCACTCGTGTTAATCCTTGCTCTTCGTATTACCCCTTCCAAAGCGATGTTGAATAGCAGACACGAAATACCATCACCTTGTCGTAGCCCTCTGCGGGTTTCAAAGGGACTGGAGAATGTCCCTGAAACTCTAACTACGCACATCACCCGATCCATCGTCGCTTTGATCAACCGTGTCAGTTTATCCGGAAAACCGTGTTCGTGCATTAGCTGCCATATCTGGCCCTGATCGATTGTATCATATGCGGCTTTGAAGTCGATGAGATGATTATGTGTGTGGTCACGTTGTATTCGCGGCAATTCTGCAGTACTTGGCGAACACCTGGTGAACACCTGGTCCGTGGTGGAGCGTTCGCCCATAAAACCCGCCTGGTACTGCCCCACGAACTCCCTTGCAGTTGGTGCTAGTCGACGGCATAAAATTTGGGAGAGTACCTTGTAGGCGGCGTTCAGCAATGTGATTGCGCGGTAGTTGCTACAATCCAGCTTATCGCCCTTTTTGTAGATGGGACACACGACACCTTCCATCCACTCCTGCGGCAAAACTTCCTCCTCCCAAATCTTGGTGATGACCCAGTGCAGCGCTCTAGCCAGTGCCTCACCACCGTGTTTAAATAGCTCTCCTGGTAGTTGGTCAACCCCAGGGGCTTTGTTGTTCTTCAGCCGGCCAATCTCCTCCTGGATTTCCTGGAGATTCGGAGCCGGTAAGATTATGTCCTGCGCGCGTTCTCCCAGGTCCATCACCATACCGCCATCTTCGTTTGCCACATCGCCATTCAGGTGTTCTTCGTAGTGCTGCCGCCACCTTTGGATCACCTCACGCTCGTTCGTAAGAACGTTCCCGTTTATGTCCTTACACATATCAGGCTGTGGCACGTGGCCCTTACGTGAACGGTTTAACTTCTCATAGAACTTTCGTGTGTTATAAGCGCGGTACAGTTGCTCCGTCTCTTCACGGTCTCGATCTTCCCGCAGGCGGGAAGCTTTTTCCTCCGGAAAATCGAGTTTTGTCTGTTCCGCGCCTGTTTATATCGTGCCTCGTTCGCCCTCGTGCGGTGTAGCAGCAATCTCGCCCATGCTGCATTCTTCTCATCCACTAACTGCTCACATTCGCCGTCATACCAGTCGTTTCTCTGATCCGGGGGCACCGTGCCAAGTGCAGCGGTTGCGGTGCCACCAATGGCGGATCGAATATCTCTCCAGCCATCTTCAAGAGACGCTGCGCCTAGCTGCTATTCCGTTGGGAGTGCCACTTCCAGCTGCTGCGCGTATTCTTGGGCTAGTCTAGCATCTTGTAGCCGCCCAATGTTAAGCCGCGGCGTTCAACTTCGACGAGTGTTGTACACCGTCGAGAGTTTTGAGCGCAGGCATACTGCAACGATGTAGTGGTCGGATTCAATATTCGCACTGCGGTAAGTGCGGACGTTCGTGATGTCGGAGAAGAATTTACCGTCGATTAGAACGTGGTCGATTTGGTTTTCCGTTTCTTGGTTAGGTGATGTGGCCTTGTGGATATTTTTGCGGGGGAAGAAGGTGCTTCGGACTACCATTCCGCGGGAGGCTGCGAAGTTTATGCATCGTTGGCCGTTGTCATTCGATACGGTGTGCAGACTATCCGGTCCGATGACCGGTCTATACATTTCCTCCCTTCCTACCTGTGCGTTCATGTCACCGATGACGATTTTGACGTCCCGCAGTGGGCATCCATCGTATGTCTGCTCCAGCTGTGCGTAGAACGCTTCTTTCTCGTCGTCGGGTCTCCCTTCGTGTGGGCAGTGCACGTTGATGATGCTATAGTTGAAGAAACGGCCTTTAATCCTCAGCTTGCACATCCTTGCGTTGATTGGCTGCCACTCAATCACGCGTTGGTGCATCTTACCCAGCACTATGAAGCCGGTTCCCAGCTCGTTGGTGGTGCCACAGCTTTGGTAGAAGGTAGCCGCTCGATGCCCGCTTTTCCACACTTTCTGTCCTGTCCAGCAAATCTCCTGCAGCGCCACGACGTCGAAGTTGCGGGGATGTAATTCATCGTAGATCATCCTGTCGCAATCTGCGAAACCAAGCGACTTGCAATTCCATGTTCCAAGCTTCCAATCGTGATCCTGTATTCGTCGCCTAGGTCTTTGCCGATTAGATCGAGTCGCATTATCTCTTATATTGTTCGTAATGATTGGTTTTCTAGGCGGCTTATTGGGCCTGCGCAAACCTCCTGTCTCGTCGGAGGGCCGTCGTGTCAGGGCTGTTTAGCGTCCCACCTAACACCAGAACTTGGGCTTGTGCGCTTTGAGCGGCTCACGGTCGCTTTGGTGGGGCCTACTTGCGGATACATGCAGCTTTTTATAGAGGTTTAACAGGGCCCACTGTCAAACCCCACCACATCCTAGCCCCACAACTCGCAGATGGCCTGGGGAGGGATCGTCAAGCCCTTGGACATAGTCCCTGCTGCTGCTGCTATTATTCATTGAACCACCACTGAAATCACAGTTTTCACATCCAAAATTTTGTTTTGCAGTGTAATTAATTTGAATTTTCCGAGGTTTTATTAAAACAAGTACAGTGGTAACCTAGCCAAGTCCACGTGTTTACTTGAAAACCCCGAGTCCATCAAGGTGGAAAGTGTAGAATAATACTTTTCAATAAATTTAATGTTACGCATCATCCGTAACGCGAAGCAACAAAATATGCATTGCATTCAGTGTTTGTTCACATGCATGAGTCAATCATGACGAATCTGACACCAGTATTTATTTGTTACCACCGTCTCGAAAGTATTAAAAACTATTCTACAGACTGCACCTTAACCTAGAGCCTTAATCCTATTTTTAAACACATTTTTTGACATATTAAAATCAAAAACATCACTAATACTGTTGAACAAACGAAGACATTGATCAAATGGGTTGTTGTAACCATCAAGAAGAGGTAATCAAAAATTGATGATACGTCTGTGTGCGCGTGATATCTGCATGACTTAAGAACACATTGGTCTTTGAGTTTTTTTTTGTGATTCTGATAGAGGTCCTTATGCTTTCGTAGTTTCTATTGAACCTCCTGCTTCACTGCCAGCAGCATCGGTATTATGCTCATCTGTGTTTCTCCAGAGAGCAACTTTTTTTTGGTCTGCGAGACGTTACGTTTGACGACTTTCCCGTTGTCGTCGTTTAAAACAAGACTTCCGTTTTGTTTCTCAATAAACGTGTGTCTCGTAGGAGAAAAACGAGACTCCCCTTTTGATTGGCTAGATCGCTCCACGACTACCTCGTCACCAGCCTGTACTTTATATACGCGGGCACCACGACAGGCATCCTCTTGGAGTTTGCCAGCTAGTTATTCTTTACGATCTCTTTGATCTAGCATGCCTTCATCGTAGTCCAATTTTCATGCTATGCTCTTCATCTTCGCAATCGTTGACGAGGGACAGCCAGCTACTGCCAGTGCGCGAATTTGAAGCGTTTTTGGTACAATAACACATCCGGTTTTGACGACAATTCCGTTTTGGACAATTAGGTCTTTCTCAACGAGCTGGTACTTCCGCAGATCCTTTTGCCACGAACCTGTTTTAAGTGCAGTTATTACTTGTAGTAGAACTTCATCTTGGTCAGTGGCCGTTTTTATGTCTGCTTCCGTTAAAAACTCTACGGAGTTGGCTTCAAGTGGCGCTAATTCCCATGGGCTTTCTTCGTCGTCAAATGGTACGTCCTCTCTATTATAAAGCCTTGATGAGGTATCCGCGATATTATCCACACCCCGGATGAATTCGACGGTATAATTATACGGGCTCAAGCCTAATGCCCATTGATCGGCACGCATTAGTGCCCTCTTGCCTCTTCGACTCCTCCCTGGACCGGTTCAGAATGAAAGCTGTCCCCTGGGCGTCAGTACGGAGCTCGAAATTCCTACCTAACAAGAAGTAGGGCAAATGCTCCTCCGCCCATACTGCATCTAGAGCCTCTCTCTGGTTCTGTGCATATCTTCTCTCTGTAGGGGTGAGAGCCTTGGAGGCAAAGCTTATTACTCGTGGAGCTTGACAAGGCTTTTTTGCACCAAAACAGCACCTAAAGCAACTGACGAAGCGTCAATTTATCATTCTGATACATACATTCTGATGAAGCCCAATGAGATAGTGCAATCGATAATTTGCTTTTTAACCATTATGAAAGCTTCCGATTGCTTCGGTCCCCATACCCATGCTTTAGACGCGGTTGCTGCCCACAATGGACTTGTAGTGTTAGCAAAGTTCTCTAGATAGGGGCTGAGGAATGAAGCTAGCCCTAGAAAGCTTCGAAGTTCGGACAGAGTGGTCGGCTCTCTGAAACAGCGCACACTTCCAATTTTCTCTTCATCAATAAGGAATCTATCAGCGTCGAGTTGATGATCAGTGAACCTTCATTTTAGTCTGGTCAAACTCACACTTCGCTTGATTGATTGTTAAATTGTTCTACCGCAGTATCTGTAGAATCATTGAAACTGTCACTTTCGTACTTGCTGCATGGAGTTAACTTGCCTTTGCCGACAAGCCGCAACGAAATGTCCGCGCTTGCCGCATTTGTTGCAATTGCGATACAATGCTGGACATTGACCATTCCGATGATTGAATAAAAAGCATCGCGATCAGCGTTGGCGCCATCCTTGGTTTCCGTTTCGTTCATTACGTTGCTGTTTAGCTGGTGGTCTGTTCTGTCCGCTCCGAATTTGATTGACCGTCTGTATTGCTTCAACGCTTGCGTTTATTGAAAATTGAACGTTGTACTCTACTGACTTCAAATGCACTCGGTCCTTCTTGCTGGCGCGTTTCAGCTTCGAATGCTTCATCCCTAGTGTACGATAAAGTTCGTATCATATCCAGAAGTTCTTGCTTGTTTGACCGAGCCTCTGTTTCGAAGCCCATTGCATAATTTTGCTCACACAAACCGGTCTACGTCGTCGATGCTGTAGTTGCACGAGCGCAGTTCACACGTGAGTCGCGCGTGGAACGCAACTGCAGCTTCGCTGTTTTCTTGCCTCATCCGAAAGTAGTTCTTGATGTTGCATACGAAGGTTTCATAACAGTTCGAGCTGGTTAGACTCGGGCGGAGCTTTGCAGCCTTGATAATTTCCTGCAACTCGCTGCCCATGGAAAGAATCAATAATTGTGTTCACTTAACTGGGTCATATTCAAGATAACGGTCCCAAGTCTCCCACATTTTATACGCGGGGACACTCGCCGGGAGTTGTACATGGTCCCAACGAATACTCGTGGAGCTTCCACTAGTGCCGCCGAACGAAGTGGTTTCGTTGGTGAGACTCCAGCCGTTGTCACGGTTATCGATTGAAGTAGTTTCCTTCATCGGGCAAGGACTTTGCTGAAAACGGCTCAGGGCATCATTGATCCCAGCGATCATCCTTTCCATGCGTTCGATTCACTTGTTCCAAATCATTTTCGCTTGCGACTTGAGTTGGAGTTTTTTCACCGACCGAGGGAGTAACCGGTGGCGAAGGGGAGCTTTGAGATGAGCTACTCGATGCGTTGCTATGCTCTTCGTCGTCATCGGTATCAACACCATTAGTTTCGCTGTTTGGCAAGCTGCTGTCATCACCGTTTGCACTGTGTTGGTCGTTTTTCATTTCACCATTAGCTTGGTTTCATTGGCCAATTTCGATTGTGGTGTCATCCTCTGATGCGTCGACTGGTCGGACATATTTTCCATTGTTCGCCATTTTTTCGTAGTCGTTTTACTCGGCACTGGTTTGACTGCATCAATATGCGTAAATGCAAAATTCAGATTAGGTTTGTAAAATTTCAATCTCATTTTGATTTGATTCTATTATTTTGTTTTGTGAATGCGCGATACTTGGATCCGCTACTAAATGGGCGACCTCCAAATTAGCTTCCAAGTGCGTAATCGGGATCCGCTCACATTAACGCAATTATTAGACCCGCTTCTGATAGCGCGGTCATTATATTCGCTTTAGGTGCGCGATTTCCAGATTCGCTCCTATGCGCATTCAGAACCCGCTCAAAATTACGCGATTATCAAATCCGCTTTAGAGAGCGCGACTGTATAATCCGCTACCAGATGCGCGATCCAAGGACCCGCTACTTAGACGCTATTGATAAAGATCGGCTTATTGTTTCGGAAAATATAACCTCACTTTGGTTTAGCACAATTTTCCTCTCTTTTGATCAACTCTTGTGTTTTGTTGTGTTTTCAACGCATTCACCCGCTATTTTATCCGTCTCCGTTTAATCGAATTTTTCTGCTAAATAAGGCGCTCAAAAATTGAATAAAGAACACTCGACTAAACCTTAGTGATATACTATCACTTTAGTGCATCGGATAAAGTGAAGCTGTATATTGAAAGTGGAATTTACGCCCATCTACTGTTCCTGAAATATTGTTTCATCATGGAGAAGATCTGCGAAAAGTGCTCGTTACCCATCAATTTGAAAAGTGAGCTGTTCACTGTGTGCGAAGGAAAGTGCGCCAAATCATTCCATGCTAGCTGTGTTGGTCTCTCCGAAACTGATGTGTGCACTTTGTCCAGTAATATTATTTGGTAATGCGATGCGTGTATGACGTTGTTCTCCAGGATGCGAGAACGCACGAATGCTGATGCAGCTACATCAACTCGTCCCACTCGATCGATTGAGGATGAAATAAATAATCTAAAATCCGCAATAAGTGAAATTGCCAAAACGCTTGCGACTGTTATTCGTAATCCCGACCCTGCGGATGCTGTCCAGTGCTCGCATTCAACACCTATTTCTACGCTCAAACTGCTCGATGGACGAATGAAGATGAGACATCGTGTGGATCAAAACAAACCGAATCGATTAATCCAGAGGGAACGTTCGATTATAACACGTTTGCATTGTATCTGACCAATATTGACAAGAACGCTACTGTTAAAGACATTAGTATGATGGTATCAAACTCTTTGGACGTTCCGTTGTCCCGATGTCGTGATGTAGTGAAACTTGTACCTAGAAACCGAATCACTATAGTACATGGGAATACGTGTCGTTTAAAGTGGTATTGAGTTTAGACTTGAAGCCAATAGCATTGGATTCATCGACATGGCCTAAGACAATAAAGTATCGTGAGTTTGTGAAACGAATCAATGATACATGGAAACCACCCGTTAAAATGTCAATTGATTAGCTGTAATTTATCTATTAACCGAACGTTCTTGCTTCGAGTCTTGGTAAATTGTTTATTATGCTAAAAATGTAGTTAGTCATGTTTGTTTTATCTGTTGATTTTGTTGATGAAGAATTGTAGCGTAATTTAATGTAGCCTGTTTCGATTAATCTTGATGTTTATTGTTAATTT
This sequence comes from Armigeres subalbatus, assembly GCF_024139115.2. Lineage (NCBI taxonomy): Eukaryota > Metazoa > Arthropoda > Insecta > Diptera > Culicidae > Armigeres > Armigeres subalbatus. The sequence continues at coordinate 294,099,650 of NC_085139.1, forward strand.
AATTTTAAGAGGCTCAATAAGACCAGTGTAGGTCAGTTGGATTCAATATAAATAAAGAATAAAAAAAAAAGAATAACTCTCCGGGTGATTCCTTTTCGGAGCAATAAAGAAGAAGGAAGAAGGAAGGAGAAATAAAGAATAAGAAAGAAAGAAGGAGAAAGAAGGAAAAAGTAAAAAGGAAGAGCGAAAAAGGAAAAAAACAAGAAGGAAATTCGGAGAATTTTAATTCGAAATTTGGATAATTTCTATCCGAAATTAGGAGAATTTCTATCTAAAATTCAGAGAGTTCCTGATTCCTGATAAATAATTCAGAGAATTTCTATCCGAAATTCTGAAAATCTATCCGAAATGGAGAAAATTTCAATCCGAAATTCAGAGAGTTCCTAATTTGGATAATTCCTATCCTAATAGAATGTTTTTCCGAATGAATTTTCGAAACTCAGCTAATTTCTGACCGAAATTTGGAGAATTTCTATCCGGAATTCGGGGAATTCCTATCCGGAATTCGGTGAATTCCTATTTTAATAAAATGTTTTTCTGAGTTAATTTCCGGAATTCAGAGCATTTCTGTCCGAAATTTGTAGAATTTCTATCCGAAATTTGGAGAATTTCTATTCGAAATTCGGAGAATTTCTATCCAATATTCGAAAAATTCCTAATGCGGAGAATTTCTACCCTAAAAAAAATGTTCTCCGAATGAATATCCGGAATTTAGGGAATTTCTGCCCGAAATTCGAAGAATTTTTATCCAAAAATTGGAAAATGTCAATCCAAAATTCGGAGAATGTCAATCCAAAATTCAAAGAACTTCTATCCGAAATTCAGAGAATTTCTATTCGAAATTCGGAGAGTTTCTATCCAAAGTTCGGAGAATTTCTATCCGAAATTCAGAGAATTTCCTGCCGAAATTTTGAGATTCTCTAGCCGAAATTCGGAAAATTGCTCTCCGACATTCTGAAATTTTCTATCTGAAATTCGGAGAATTTCTATCCTAATTAAATGTTTGTTTTACCGAATGAATATCCGAAATTCAGAGAATTTCTATCCGAAAATTGGAGGATTTCTTTCCGAAATTCGGAGAATGTCTATCCGAAATTCAGAGAGTTTCTATCCGAGATTCAAAGAATTTTTATTCCAATTTCGAAGAATTTATATCTGCACTGAACTCGAGTAACGATCTATTTCCTCGCTTATGTGGTCGGGATGTGATCTGAAGGAACAAACTGGTACGATCACACCACTGCTTCATTGAGCGCAATTGTTTATGAAACTGTGTGTGGATGCCAGGCATAACTAAATACTCATGCTACTCGGTTGGCATTGCATAAAACAATACATTTAAAAGAGTGGGTTTCAAAATAGATTGCGAGGGCTGGGCTATGTAACGGGTGTTGGAAGTTTGTTCTCATCAATAGGTTTCTGAGCTGCGGAGGACATCGGAGGCCCTTCGTAGCTTAGTAGGGAAAGCACCTGTCTAGCGTACTGGTTTCGTGGGATCAAACCCCACCGAAGAGAGTGGTCACCTCCAACACATTTTTCGAACTGAATCTTTTACATGTTGTGCAATTGCACAAATCGAGTTACAGACATAGTAACTATGGTTCTTTAAGCTTCCTTTAAAAAAGTTCGTTTTGGGGGTGAAGTGATAGCCTTTCGATGTGTAGCACCGAGAGAAGCAAAACAAAAAATCACAATCTCCTCACAAGCTCACTCCTGTTGTGTGTATAGCAATTTGAATAATTTGAATAATTCACAAACCGGCCGGCCAGCCAAACGACCACCTAAAGACGACGTAATTCGTCATCGGCTGCTGACTGCTGGCTGAGCAGAGAAATTCTGCGGATCACAACGGGATGGTTTGGTAAAATTGGAGATGAAATTTAGCTGGAGCTAACTTTGATGCAGATTAGACGGTGAAGAAGTTCAGTGAACTTTACTACAGTTGATATCGCCGGCTTCAATCTGTAGGCTGCTCTGCTTTGAAAGATAAGTTTGATATTTTATTTTGTTTTTTTTTTTTTATGAGATCTACTATTTACGACACGCGTTATGTAATACACGGACGATTCTTCTGAATTTGTTGTTTTGAAAGTTCCAGATGTTTTGTTGGATTGAATTCAGGGATTTTCAACAATAATCTGTCAGGAATTCAAAAAGCTGAATCTACTGCCTAGATTCCCACAATTCGAACGACGATTCAGGATTGATCTGTAATCTCATGCCGTTTCAAATATTTAAAAAAAGTTTTTCAAAAGGTCAAAGGTAAGAAATCTTCTGTTTCAATCATTTTGCACATTTTATACGATTCTCACATATTTCCCGATTATTTCATTTCATTTAAAAGAACTAAAGGAAAAACCCCCTGAGCTATTTTAAGCAAAAAAAAACCCTACTCGCTTCTAGCAGCCGCAGGAATTGAAGTTCAAGGCTGTTGCCAGTAACAGTTCTGTGAAAGTATCAGAAGTAGGTTGGATGGCAATCTGGGCCAGTTTCTGGCAAACACATCTGCAACTCTCGTACTCTCAAGCCGTCCAGGGAAACCCTCAGCCCATAGATCGCCAACTTTTTTCACGTGTCTCACTCTCTACCAGGCCTTCAAACTGTCAATCTAAGGCAATGCAGTTTCTCACCCTCAGCGAGCTGATCTTAAAGTTCGTCTACAATGGCTTACCTTTGCTCCCTCAAGGTAGTGAATCCAAACTGCCGTTTCATCTGGAACAAAGCTGTGAAGAAAAAAAATCTTATTTCAAGTAGGAAGTTTGAACTTTTTCATATTCCAAGCAGGAAACTTTCTCGGGATCTCGGTTAAGGTATATCCGACACTAACTTCTGCCAATTCAGACAATAATCTGACAGTTGAATAACATCGATGTATGTGGATCGCCCGACAATCTGCAGTGAACTTGACATAGTGAATCAAGTATAAATAAGTTAGATGTAAATAACAAAGTCTGTTTTTTGGTAGTTCTTATAGTATTAATGCAACACTGAACAAAAATTTCACACAGCAATCGTTTGCATTCTACCTTCTAAATCAAACATTTCCACCACAGAACGGCCCAGTGTCCTCGCAAATTTCTGCACTGTGCAGCCAAATTCGATCGCGGACGGAGCAGAGCAGTCTCCTCTATATGGCGACCCAAGTTCGGACGGACGGGGGTTTGTTGTTCTTCTCATCAGCGGTTCAAGGTTAAATGCTTTCGACCAAATTTCTCAAAAGGAAACCGACTACGCAATATTCCTGCATGCGAGAGACGCACACAAATAGTGTGCGGCTCCACTTCAGCGACGACGACGACGACCGAATCAACTTTAGCTCATATGTAGGGAGGGAGGCCCAGCGTGTTCGCAGAACGCTGAACAGTGGAGACGGCAGCGAGCCGCTCTCGCCGAAGCGGGATCCATCAAAATAAAGATGCCGTATATTTATTTCATCTTATTTATACCGCGCATGTTGATGACGGTAGACGAGAGCAGACAGGCATACATCATCGCGACCTTATTCGTCGACTGTGTGGTTTGCACGGTTTGAACCCGAATTATATTTAAGCTTAAGGAGAGAGAGGAAATATGGAAATGGTCAAGAGCGAGAATATGCGAATCTAACTGTTCCAGGTTTAGCAGCTCCTGATGAAAGTGGTTGGAGGTTGATTGAGCCGGAACCAAGGTTGCGATGTCGATGAATATTGCGGAAATATGGTAACAAGTACTGGAGGAGGTCGTGTTCGTCATAAGACAGCGAGCAAAGCACCTTTTTAGATCTCAGGCGACCAAATGAAAATATTTTAGGCTTTTTAATCTTCTTCGCATTTTAAAGCACTGATGAAAGGAATTTGTCTTTGTTTTGAAATTAAAATTTCTTATTTATTTGAATAGATGTAGGCAAAGAACAATGACTAGCCGATGAATCAATAATATTTTCCAAAAATCACAGGATGAGTGATAATAAAAGCAATAATAAAGCAGATATAGCACACTTTCATGTCCTGTAATGACATAAGAATTGGTGAGATTTTTGTAGAATGCCTTTCATCCTACGTTTCTGTATAGACTAAAAGAAGCAGACATGTAAGGATCGCATGGCATCTCTCATTGAAATTAAGAAATCTTCATACTGATTGTAACACGTTTCTGGTCTTATTTTGGTAACGTGTTTGATTTTTTTTTGATTCGTCTCCATTTAAATTGTTTCAATGATTATTTTTCATTTAAAATTTTATGTCTTAAACCTCTGCGATCACAAATTTAGCTTTACAAAATCGTAACTAAGAAGAAAAAAAATTTCAATTTTGAATTTGATATCCGTTGGGCTTCCGGAAGGGCATCCGTTGGGGGTGTCCTACGAAAGGCTTAAGCACATAAGGCTGAACTCAAAAGGCTGAAATCCCGAAAGGCTGAAAGTCTCAAAAGGCTGAAATTGATGGAATGAAATGAATTCTAATCATACGATATGTTGTACCAACTATGTTGAGTAGTTGGATAGTGAATAATGAATAAAGAATAAAGAATAAAGAATAAAGAATAAAGAATAAAGAATAAAGAATAAAGAATAAAGAATAAAGAATAAAGAATAAAGAATAAAGAATAAAGAATAAAGAATAAAGAATAAAGAATAAAGAATAAAGAATAAAGAATAAAGAATAAAGAATAAAGAATAAAGAATAAAGAATAAAGAATAAAGAATAAAGAATAAAGAATAAAGAATAAAGAATAAAGAATAAAGAATAAAGAATAAAGAATAAAGAATAAAGAATAAAGAATAAAGAATAAAGAATAAAGAATAACTAATAAATAGGAAGAGAAGACGGAAGAAGATAGAAAGAAGGCGGAAGAATGGAGAAGGAAGAAAACTGAAAGATTGAAAAAAGAACATAGAAGAAGGAAGAGGGAAAAAGTACGATAAAGATGGAAGAAGGAATAATGATGAAGCAAGAAAAAATAATAAAGATGGAAGAATGAAGAAGGAAGAAAGAAGAAGGAACAATAATGAAGAAGATAAAAGAAAAATAGAAGGAAAAAAGGGAAAAGGAAGGAAAAATAAGGAAGAAAACAGGACGAAAGAAGAAAGATTGAAAAAAGAACATAGAAGAAGGAAGAGGGAAAAAGTAAGATAAAGATGGAAGAAGGAATAATGATAAAGCAAAAAGAAACAAGGAAGAAGGAAAAAGGAGGAAGAAAATGGAAGAAGAGAGAGAGAAGACAGAAGAAGAAGAAAGAAGGAAAAAAGTTGAAAGATTGGAGAAAAAGCAAAGAATAAAGAAGAAGGAGAAAGTAAGATAAAAATGGAAGAAGGAATAATGATGAAGCAAGAAAAAAAAAGAAAGATGGAAGAATGAAGAAGGAAGAAAGAAGAAGGAACAAGAATGAAGAAGATAAAAGAAAAAAAGAAGGAAAAAAGGGAAAAGGAAGGAAAATTAAGGAAGAAAACAGGACGAAAGAAGAAAGATGAAAAAACAAGAGACAAGGAAGACGGAAAAAAGAAAGAAAAGGAAAAAAGGTTGAAAGAAGTAAGTAAGAAGAAAGAAGAAGGTAGAATGAACAAGGAATAGACAAAAAGGAATAAGGAAGAATAAATTTGGAAAAGGAAGAAGGTAGAGGAAAGAAGACAGAAAGAGAGGAAAAACAAGGTAATGAAAGAAGGAAGAAAGAAGAAAAAGAAAAAAACAAGGAAAAGGAAGAAGGAAGAAATAAGAAAGCAAAAGGAATGAATGAAGAAGGAAGAAGAAGAACAAAGAAAAATGAAGGAAGAAGAAACCAGAAAAAAGAAAGAAGCAAGAAGGAACAAGGAAGGCAGAAGAAGGAAGAAGGAAATAGGAACAAGAAAGGAGGAATTAAGAAGGAAGAACTATGGAGGAAGAACTAAGAAGAAAGGTAGAACGAAGAAGCAAGAAAGAAACAGAAAGAAGGAACTAGGAAGGGTTTAAGAAGAAAGAAGGCAAAACAATGAAAATAAATGGAATAAAAAAGTAGGAAGAAGAAAAAAAGAAAAAGGAAGTAGGAAGAAAGAAGGGAGAATAAAGAAGCAAAAAGAAGAAGGGAGAAGAGAGAAGAATAAAGAATGAAAAATAAGAAAGTAATCTTGGCAAAAATCAAAAACCAAATTTGTACAAGAACCAAAAAAAACGTCTTTTCCTCAGCCTTTCAAGTTTCAGCCTTTTGTTAATTCAGCCTTATGTGAGATTTTTACTTTTCAGCCTTATGTGATTCAGCCTTTCGTGGAAGACCCTCCGTTGGGGATTCCGGAAGGGAATCCTCCGGGATTCCGGAAGGGAATCCTCCGGGATTCCGGAAGGGAATCCTCCGGGATTCCGGAAGGGAATCCTCCGGGATTCCGGAAGGGAATCCTCCGGGATTCCGGAAGGGAATCCTCCGGGATTCCGGAAGGGAATCCTCCGGGATTCCGGAAGGGAATCCTCCGGGATTCCGGAAGGGAATCCTTCGATTCCGGAAGGAATCCTCCGATTCCGGAAGGAATCCTCCGATTCCGGAAGGGAATCCTCCGGGATTCCGGAAGGAATCCTCCGGGATTCCGGAAGGAATCCTCCGATTCCGGAAGGAATCCTCCGATTCCGGAAGGAATCCTCCGATTCCGGAAGGAATCCTCCGATTCCGGAAGGAATCCTCCGATTCCGGAAGGAATCCTCCGATTCCGGAAGGAATCCTCCGATTCCGGAAGGAATCCTCCGGGATTCCGGAAGGGAATCCTCCGGGATTCCGGAAGGAATCCTCCGATTCCGGAAGGAATCCTCCGGGATTCCGGAAGGAATCCTCCGATTCCGGAAGGAATCCTCCGGGATTCCGGAAGGAATCCTCCGATTCCGGAAGGAATCCTCCGGGATTCCGGAAGGGAATCCTCCGATTCCGGAAGGAATCCTCCGATTCCGGAAGGAATCCTCCGATTCCGGAAGGAATCCTCCGATTCCGGAAGGAATCCTCCGATTCCGGAAGGGAATCCTCCGATTCCGGAAGGAATCCTCCGATTCCGGAAGGAATCCTCCGATTCCGGAAGGAATCCTCCGGGATTCCGGAAGGAATCCTCCGATTCCGGAAGGAATCCTCCGATTCCGGAAGGAATCCTCCGATTCCGGAAGGGAATCCTCCGATTCCGGAAGGAATCCTCCGGATTCCGGAAGGAATCCTCCGGGATTCCGGAAGGGAATCCTCCGGGATTCCGGAAGGGAATCCTCCGGGACTCCGGAAAGGAATCGTCTGGGATTCCGGAAGGGCATCCTCCGGGATTCCGGAAGGGAATCCTCCGGGATTCCGGAAGGAATCCTCCGGGATTCCGGAAGGAATCCTCCGGGATTCCGGAAGGAATCCTCCGGGATTCCGGAAGGGAATCCTCCGGGATTCCGGAAGGGAATCCTCCGGGATTCCGGAAGGAACTCCGATTCCGGAAGGGAATCCTCCGATTCCGGAAGGAATCCTCCGATTCCGGAAGGAATCCTCCGATTCCGGAAGGAATCCTCCGGATTCCGGAAGGAATCCTCCGATTCCGGAAGGAATCCTCCGATTCCGGAAGGAATCCTCCGATTCCGGAAGGAATCCTCCGATTCCGGAAGGAATCCTCCGATTCCGGAAGGAATCCTTCGGGATTCCGGAAGGGAATCCTCCGATTCCGGAAGGAATCCTCCGATTCCGGAAGGAATCCTCCGATTCCGGAAGGAATCCTCCGGATTCCGGAAGGAATCCTCCGATTCCGGAAGGAATCCTCCGATTCCGGAAGGGAATCCTCCGATTCCGGAAGGAATCCTCCGATTCCGGAAGGAACTCCGATTCCGGAAGGAATCCTCCGATTCCGGAAGGAATCCTCCGATTCCGGAAGGAATCCTCCGATTCCGGAAGGAATCCTCCGATTCCGGAAGGAATCCTCCGGATTCCGGAAGGAATCCTCCGATTCCGGAAGGAATCCTCCGGATTCCGGAAGGAATCCTCCGATTCCGGAAGGGAATCCTCCGATTCCGGAAGGAATCCTCCGGGATTCCGGAAGGAATCCTCCGATTCCGGAAGGAATCCTCCGATTCCGGAAGGAATCCTCCGGATTCCGGAAGGAATCCTCCGGGATTCCGGAAGGAATCCTCCGGGATTCCGGAAGGGAATCCTCCGGGATTCCGGAAGGGAATCCTCCGGGATTCCGGAAGGGAATCCTCCGGGATTCCGGAAGGGAATCCTCCGGGATTCCGGAAGGGAATCCTCCGGGATCCCGGAAGGGAATCCTCCGGGATCCCGGAAGGGAATCCTCCGGGATCCCGGAAGGGAATCCTCCGGGATCCCGGAAGGGAATCCTCCGGGATTCCGGAAGGGAATCCTCATCCCGGAAGGAATCCTCCGATTCCGGAAGGAATCCTCCGGGATTCCGGAAGGAATCCTCCGATTCCGGAAGGAATCCTCCGGGATTCCGGAAGGAACTCCGATTCCGGAAGGGAATCCTCCGATTCCGGAAGGGAATCCTCCAGATTCCGGAAGGAATCCTCCGATTCCGGAAGGAATCCTCCGATTCCGGAAGGAATCCTCCGATTCCGGAAGGAATCCTCCGATTCCGGAAGGAATCCTCCGATTCCGGAAGGAATCCTTCGGAATTCCGGAAGGAATCCTTCGGAATTCCGGAAGGAATTTTCGAATTCCGGAAGGAATCCTTCGATTCCGGAAGGAATCCTTCGATTCCGGAAGGAATCCTTCGATTCCGGAGGGAATCCTTCGATTCCGGAGGAATCCTTCTGGATCCCGGAGGAATCCTTCGATTCCGGAGGAATCCTTCGATTCCGGAGGAATCCTTCGATTCCGGAAGGAATCCTTCGATTCCGGAAGGAATCCTTCGATTCCGGAAGGAATCCTTCGATTCCGGAAGGAATCCTTCGATTCCGGAAGGAATCCTTCGATTCCGGAAGGAATCCTTCGATTCCGGAAGGGAATCCTTCGATTCCGGAAGGAATCCTTCGATTCCGGAAGGAATCCTTCGATTCCGGAAGGGAATCCTTCGATTCCGGAAGGAATCCTTCGATTCCGGAAGGAATCCTTCGATTCCGGAAGGAATCCTTCGATTCCGGAAGGAATCTTTCGATTCCGGAAGGAATCCTTCGATTCCGGAAGGAATCCTTCGAGATTCCGGAAGGAATCCTTCGATTCCGGAAGGAATCCTTCGATTCCGGAAGGAATCCTTCGATTCCGGAAGGAATCCTTCGATTCCGGAGGAATCCTTCGATTCCGGAGGAATCCTTCGATTCCGGAGGGAATCCTTCGGGATTCCGGAGGAATCCTTCGATTCCGGAGGAATCCTTCGATTCCGGAGGAATCCTTCGATTCCGGAGGAATCCTTCGGGATTCCGGAGGAATCCTTCGATTCCGGAGGAATCCTTCGATTCCGGAGGGAATCCTTCGATTCCGGAGGGAATCCTTCGATTCCGGAGGAATCCTTCGATTCCGGAGGAATCCTTCGATTCCGGAGGGAATCCTTCGATTCCGGAGGGAATCCTTCGGGATTCCGGAGGAATCCTTCGATTCCGGAGGAATCCTTCGATTCCGGAGGAATCCTTCGATTCCGGAGGGAATCCTTCGATTCCGGAGGGAATCCTTCGATTCCGGAGGGAATCCTTCGATTCCGGAGGAATCCTTCGATTCCGGAGGGAATCCTTCGATTCCGGAGGAATCCTTCGATTCCGGAAGGGAATCCTTCGGGATTCCGGAGGGGAATCCTTCGGGATTCCGGAGGGGAATCCTTCGGGATTCCGGAGGGGAATCCTTCGGGATTCCGGAGGGGAATCCTTCGGGATTCCGGAGGGGAATCCTTCGGGATTCCGGAGGGGAATCCTTCGGGATTCCGGAAGGGAATCCTTCGGGATTCCGGAAGGGAATCCTTCGGGATTCCGGAAGGGAATCCTTCGATCATGAAAACCGATCGTGTTTGAGAGACGAAAGAGGAAAAAAATAAAAAGAAAAAAGTTAAGAATACAGATGAAACAAGAAAACATAAATAGGAAGAATGAAAATGTAGTAAAAGAGCAACAGGAAGTAAGTAATAGAACAAATATGAAGGCTAATTTGTTGCTATCGCTCTTTCGACTTTTCTCTCTTCAACTATTGAAAAGATTCCCAAATGACTGTATCGGAATATTGGGAACAAATGTTTAACATGTGAAAAATGGGCTACCGAGTAATATCAAAAGAAATGCCAGCCATCGTTACGCGAATAAAAGCAATTCAGTAAATTTCATTCGTTCGAAAAATTTCACAAACTGAGAAATTCTTAGAAAAATTACATACGTTAGACAAATAAATTAGACAAACAATAAGTCACGATAGATTAGTGAAGTCGCAATAAACAAATTAAACAGGTTGAATAATAGCCGAAATAGCCGACCGATTGCAACAGCAAAGTGGCTGATTTAGTCTTAAGATTGTGATGACCAGCTGGTTGTCTATCGTCAATTAGTTTCCTCTCGTTGCGATGCTATTTTATTGGAGACCTCTCATGGAACTATTATTTTACTTTCTTCATCACTTCATCTTTACTCTTTCTCCATATCTCATTCTTTTGATTCTGGTTTTATTTCATATCCATTTTCTAGACGAAGACAATCTTCTTTTTATATGCCCTTTGTGTATTTTGTATTATTTTTTGTTCTTTTGCGACATTTATATTTAGTTCAATTGGTTACATAATTTACAAGAAAAAACAACTTCTTAGAATAAACGCCATATCATGATTATTCAGAGTTTTTCAAAGTGATAACCCGAAGCCAATTTCGCAACTTACCTCACCGCAGTCTACCTACATAACGAAATAAAAACATCGACGAGCTGCGTTAAAAAAGCGCACCCGACTGAGATAATCGTCGCGCAGCCTAACCAAACACCATCCCACCGCGAGAAGTGGGATTTAAAATTTAAATGCCCACACACTCGGTCGGAACCGAACCGAGCCAGAGCTATACCCCTCGATCCTCGGAAGAGCGCTAACTCATATTGCATCCACCCAAACGTTTGTTGCCTGTTCAATATCTTGCGCCATGCGACGCATCGTTGAACCAGCCGTGTTTATCGATAATGGTGCCAGAAAAAATGGTATTATTGAACGTGGCCACCGGACGTAAATATTGAGATAAGAACGTGATGCATCGGGCACTTATATACCGGGTGAAACGCACTTACGATTATGTCATTTGCTATTTATGCGCTAATCGCGACGGGAATTCCTTGGAAGCTCGAACCCGTTATTGGCACTGACACAAGTCATGGGATCTGTGTTTTGGTTACTTATTCCTTTTCCTGACAGTTCATGATTAAAGGGGGAAAGCTCAGAAAGGTTAAGAATCGATTATACTTTTGATCAGCTGAGAGCTATTGAAGGCTCGAAGATGGTCTTGCATCCTATTCGTTGGGCGCCATTGTTGTAACGAATTGACGGTGCATAGTTAGATATTGACTTGGGCACATTTTGTCCTTTCGCTTCTCTTTCTCAGTGAATTATATCCTTCCAAATTCGTAAAACTTGATATCAGTTGAATTAAATAAGCTTTTCAGTTTAAATCCATTTACAAAATTTCATCGCTTCCGCACCAACCAAAAATATCGCCACACAATCAACGCGTCTGCAAATTTGCATCAAACCGAAAAGTGTCATCGTCTGGTGTCGTGGGAGAAAATTAATTTCCTTCTACTCGAAAATACAAAAATTAGCCTATCATAAATGACATCATTCGCCGGCATCGTGTGCAGTTGGCAGATGACACACTCCGATCCAAAAATGGCGATTTGGCCGAGGCCATTGCTGACGTCGCAATCGGCGACGGAAACTTGTTGATGCACCCGAACACGTCGCCCATACTACTTGCTGTCGTAAAAGTTATGAACATGAATGTCTGCCAAAGTGTTTATACCCACCGTCTCGTAGTAGTTTGGACGGTTTTGTAAAACATACCGCGGCGGAGTTTCACGAAAACCAATGAATATTGAACACCTTTGCGGACGCGAAGCGTCGGAACCTCGACCATCAGAATCGTTCTACCCCATAAAATGAAACAAGTCGCCACCGCGCATGAAATATTCATTGCCTCCAGACCCGCTTACAAAGTTCGATCCTAATTCAATAAGCAAAAAAAAAACTAAAGTTGGTTGCGGAATTTGGTTAGTCCTCGTGCGGATTGTTCCAATGTGTAAATGCGAATTTCAGACTATCGCAATTGCCTAACAATTTGAAGAGTTTTCTGATTGCGCTGTTTCGACGTGCGCAATTAGCGATTGTCATTCTTGAGTCTTAATTGAGTCTTTGAAGTCTCCACCAGACCAGAAACTATCCTCCCAAGTCCAGTGGAACCCGGCTCGAAAATGCGTACTACGCATATCACAAGCCGGCACTCTATTGCCTGTGATGATGTTTATTTGCGAATATATATTAACGGGCCACAGCCGTTGTCGACAATTAAGGGGCAAGGAACACGTATACCATCAGCAGACCAACGCAAGACATGAGCGGATTCCCTTCTAAGCCTGAGATTGATGACCACCTCCGCTGAAGACGACGTTGATGATGATGATGATGATGAGTACGAGTAAAAGCTATTGTATTTGACGAATCAGAACTGCCATAAGAAATCTAATGAGGCTGAAAGCAAACACATTTGCAAACAGCTCTCTAATTTGAATCTGAAATAAAATTGAACAAATCGTTCGATCTCTCCAGAACTGTTTTATTTAAATTCGAAATCTTTTTCACATGCAGAGTTACATATCTTATTGTAATTAAACCAATCCAATAATTTATCAAAGAAAGCTATTTGCAAATTAAAAGTACCATCGTTCGGGGTGACATTGGGCCTAGGGGGTAAGATTAGGCCAAAAACGAAAAATGTTTCAACTTCTAATATCTCAGAAACTGTTACGAATTTTGATGAAAACTTCAAACAGTTCGAAATTATATTAAAATTCACGTCTAGGAAATCACAAAACAAATTCCAAGGATTAATTGTGCTCGTACCATAATGCTTGGAATTTGAATGTAAAACTATTGATCGAATAAACCCGTATTAAAATAGTGTCAGTGATGCCCCACAAATCAATTACATAACTAAATTTTAGATCGATGGATACCTGGTGATCATGTTACGATAATCTGTTTGTTGTTTTACCGAATTTTATGAATATTTATTTAGCGGTCTTGTTTTTTCGTAGCAACGAGCAATGCATGCTAAAAAGGGGTGAGATTGGACCAAGCCTTTAGTTGATTTGCCATACATAGTTGGTAAAAGCCGTAATGTAGGCAATTATTTTTAATGAACGATTGAATCGTTGCATCGTCACCGCTGAACTTTATTGTATTTGGCCCAATGTCACCCCCTGTGAGGGGTGAGAATGGGCCACTTTTAAACAACATATAACTTTGAAGAATTTCTCTCATTTATTATTTTTTCCCCACACAGTTGTAAATTTATTGTTCAAGCTTACTAGAGCTTTGTAACATTTACTTGGAGCATACCACATTTTGGCCCAATGACACCCCCGTAGACGGTATTAAAAAAAACCCTTTTAATTAAAATTTCTTGGATTTTTTTAGGTAACCCTTTCTGATTTTTTCAAGAAATTCCTTTGATTTTTTGTTGATAAACTTGTTTGGATATCCTTTGAGAAATTTATTGTTTTTTTTAAATTTTCAAGGACTTTTTTGTTTTTTAGATTTTTTTCGGGTTTTATTTGGGAAATGAACTCCGGATATTTTTTTTTTAAATTCCATTAATTTTTTTAATTTTTTTTTATATTTGTTTTAGGGAAATTTTTTATTTTTCTTTGAAAGTTCCTTCGGGTTTTTCTCTAGATTAATGAAAACAAACTTTTGGATATTTTTTTTTTTGAGAAATCACTTCAATTTTTTTTAAATTTCTTCCCAGATTGTGAGTTTTCTCCGTTTTTCTAGTTTTTTTGAAGACGTGGAAAGAATTTCTAGAAAAAAAAGCAAAATAAATCTCAAGAAAAAATCGGAAAAAAAATCCTGAAGAATTTCTCAAGACAAATCCGAAAAAAAAATAGTGAAAAAGTCTTTTTTGATCAACGGATTTTGTTTATTTTTTGATACATTCCTTCAGAAATTTAAAAACTCAAATTAATCCACCTAGCAGCGACGATCTCGTGTATTATAAAATATATCGAAAAAATCACATTTGAAAGGTCAAAAAAGCTCTTTAAGAGAATAGATCACATTTTTTCGATCATTTTGCTTGTATTTGCATTGACTAAAATGCATTGCTACAATTTGAAAAAAAAAATCGGTCTATTTTTTATTTCTAAGAGGGACCTTTGGGAAAAACAATGATTTTTCATTAATTGTCCGATTGAACCAATTTTTAATAGCAAACAATTCCCCGTCGAATGCAGTCGAGTCGATCGGTATATAACATTATGTGTCTCCAGGCCTTCTATCAAAAAACCTTTGTTGTACGAGAAAGGCAAAAATCCCAAAAAAAGTCTGAAATTCCTTCGGATTTTTGAAAACTTCTTTGTATGCCTTATGGAATATTTGCTCTGTTTTTTTTTGTAATCTCTTGTTTTCTAAAATTCTAACGAATTTTTATTTATTTTGGAAATTCCATTAGTTTTTATATTCTTTTAAATCTATTTTCCTAGAAATTCCTTCAGATTTTTTAATGCCTTTGGGGATTTTACTTTGGAAGTTCCTTTGGATTTTTCTCCAGATTTTTATAAAATCCTCTGGTTGTTTTTCTATGATTTTTTTTTTTCAATTTTGGAAATATCCTTCGTGTTTGTGAAATTTCTACATTTTTTTAGAACTTTCCCAAAAAAATCCAAAGAATAAATCAAAGGAAATCCCGAGAAAAATCTTAAAATATATACCAAAAAAATCCAACGGAATTTCTTAAGAAAAATCCAAAGGAATTTAAAAAATAATGTTTTTGAGCGGTGGATTTTTTTTTTGATAAATAACTCATTTTTTGGGAGAATTTTCAAGTTGTTTTTAATTTCCTTCGTTTTTTATTTCTTCAGACTTGCAAAAACACAATCCGAAGGAATTTTCCATAAAAATCCGAAAAAATTAAAACAATATTCACAAAAAAGTATGAATGTTTTTTTTTATTCGAAGGAAATTACCAAAAAAAAAACTGTGTTTCTATTTTATTTTTGAGAATTCCTTCGTTTTTTTCTCAAACTCCTCTAAATTCTTCGAAAAATTCTGTTTTGTGAAATTTTGTGAAGTTTCTTCCGATTTGTAAATAAAATCCGAAGAAATTTTAACATAATCGGAAAAGGAATACCAAAACTTTACAAGTCTAACTGATTTTCCAAGTCAAAGTCTAACAAAAACTCCAAGTCTGCCTGATTTTTTAAATAATCCAAAAGCGTTTTATTTGGAGAATTCCTTCGGATTGTTTTTTCCAAAATAAAGAAGCAAATTTCAGAATTGTACCATACTGTTTTTATTTTTTTTAAATCCTTTTTATTATAGTTTCTAAATTCGAATTTAAATTGGCCGGGGCTCTGCCAAATCACACCAAGGAATTTCTTCAAAAATTCAAAACGATTTCCACAAAAAAGTACGAAGGAGTTTTTAAAATAAAAATATAAAATCCAAAAGAATTTCTCAAAATAAATACGGAGGAATTTTAAAAAAATCAGAAAAAATCGAATTTCTTTTATTTGGTTTTGGTAAATTCGCTCGGATTTTATTTTGTTGAAAATGTCTTTGTCATTATTTTTTCATTTTTCTACTGATTTTATTGGAAATCTAATGGATTTTTTTGGAAATTTCTTTAAAAATTTCTTCCGATTTGGGAACAACGTTTTGGATTTTTTGGAACATTTATTTAAAAAATTAGGGAAATTTCTTCGATTTTCGTAGGAAATAACTACGTATTTTTGAAAAAAAATCTTTGTAATTAAGAAATTCTTATTGAATTTTCCAGAGATATTCCTTAGGATTTTTTTGTTTGAAATTTTGTTTTTTTTTGGAAAAACCGTTGGTATTTTTATTTTATTTTTTTGGAAATCCTTCAAGTTACGGAAGATAATTCGATTTTTGTTGGGAATATCTGAAGCCCCCTAGCTCGGGTACCTTTGGATTAAGGATCTACAGGGTCGTCATCGTTATTACCAAACTCACTATCCGTCTTTCTGGTGTCACAAACGTGAACAGGAACCGATGGTAAAATCACAGACAAACTGACGTGGAACATGTAAAGCGGAACAAGGGGAATCAGCATGCATATTGAAGATTCTATCACATACGCCCGAATGACAAACGCCCGAATGTAACAGTCGCCCGAAAAGACCATTCGCCCGAATAGGTCATATATGTTATTTTTTATGTTATTTTACAACATGTTATTTTTTCTAATCATATTAAAAGAAAAAATATGCTAATCAACTGGAATATATGAATGTACCAGTTTGTCTAGTTTTTCATTCTTTTCTGATATTTTAGATGTCTTCTTAGCCTGCAGTGGTCGCATTTCTTTCTTCTAGTTGGAACTGTTTTGGAATGCTGTAAAACGGAGGACTTTCTTGTTTCAAAAGCTTATTCCACTTATTGTGCCTTCCTTAAATGTTATTGAAAGTTCGAGGTATACTGTTTAGGGTATTTTCATAGACCGACCATAGTGGAGGGAAGAAAAGTAGGTCTCTAGTGGTCTTTTTGTGCGTTGACTGGCGACCATTCATATGAGTCCACTACGTTAATCATAAGTACGTTGGCCATGATGGACGTTACGCATTACGGACATTAGGGATAATGTACGTTAGGCATAATGGTCGTCTGGCATAATTCTGCCTTCTTTAAGTCATGGGCTGTTCTTTGGGTCATTTGTGTATAACGTACATTATGCCTAACGGGTACACCCCATTCACATAATAATTGCTTACATAAAAAAAATATGTTTCTTTGTGCAAGATTTTCGAACCTCCTTGAATGCCTTTGTTATATCTTAACATGAAAAAAGTGCTAAGGTAACAAACTGTTTATAGGCAAGTTGAAGTCTGTAATCCTTCCCGTATGCCAATTGTAATTCCAATCGCTGATGTTTTCTAAAAAAACTAAAAAAAAAAAACAAAACTTTGGTTGAGGAGAAAGAAACATCCTTGAAACTTGAATTTGGGAAGACACGTTCCTCAGCATTGATCTCAGCCATTTTAAAATCCAATAGCATATACTCTGAATCAGTGGCGTAGCCAAAAAATTGGTCTGGGGGGGTTTTCTGAACAATTTTTTCTTCGAAAAAAAAAATTCTTCTAAAAATGTTGTCTTTGGGGGGGGTGGGGGTGGGTTTATGCTCAAAACCACCCCCGTGGCTACGCCACTGCTCTGAATCTAACGTATACTGATAAATTTCGTTCCATTAATGAACAAAATGCTGTATCATGTGTTCCCGTGTTTTAGCATTACTACCAAGGGAACGATCGGTGTTGACCTTCGCTTACAGTTCCGTGAATTGTGAACACTTGAGCAAATTGTTGTGGAACAGTTGAGAATGTTCCGTCAATTATCCAAATCTTGACTTGTGCTTACAACATTGAATGATGTGTTGAAGGAAATAACAAGATCGTCCCATCATTACCGTGGATAGTCGATCGCAAGAAAGGTTCTGCGTCCAATGTTATCATATAGCATTTGTCGATATGCACATATATATCGTCACATTCTGAAGTTTATAAGGGTACATCATGTCGTCACCGGCGTTACATTATACGACGTGGCTCGTTTTTGCTTATCTTTAAAACGAATTTTGCTTGAATATTAAGGTTCAAGGGAAGAAATCTCGCTTAACTTTTCAAAAGGACCTAACCCCAGCAACAAACATATTGCACATTGATCACAGTAACTTATATATGACCGGATTCTGTCACAATATGGTTACTGCAACAAGATTGGCTCTACTTGTGCTGCTTGGGAAGTAAAATTTTTTTTTATTAATTAATTTGAGTACTGCAATCAAAAGGTTTTATGTTGTTCTGTTGATTGCGCTATTCAAATTAATTCATGAAAAAAATGTTACTTAGGTCCTTTTGAAAAGTTAAGCGAGAAATCATGTCTTCAATACATTTAGGAAGAACAATGTATGAAGAAAAGAAGGGCGAATTCCTAGTTGCTCCGTAATGTTTTACGATTGGTTTAAATAAATATGCTTGCAACGTTATTTTTCGCTACAGCTCTAATTATTCCGTTAGATTTTGATTAATTTCAGGATGCTTGTGAACCGGTATAAGTGACCAGCAATTTATTTAAAATTTTGGAGAAAAATTCTATGGATTTTTTATTTAATTTACTTAAGATTTTTTTTATTTACTTCAGATTTATTTTTCAAAATCCTTTGGATTGGTTTTTGGATTTTTTTGGAAACTTCATCCATTTTTTTTATTTTGTTAAAATTATTTCGAATTTTTCTTCTGAGAATTTTTTTTGCGGATTTTTATTTTGGGAAGTTCTATCGTTTTTATATTTTTTTAATTTTTTTTATTCTATTCTTTATTTGGTAGGCACTCTGTGTTTCTTAACCGCTACTGTGCCGAGATCTACTGTGGTATTTTGCTGTACAGAATCAACACACAATCTATTTTTAGATTTCCATTATTCATTATTGTTGTCGTTGCCAGTCTATCTCATCGTGAGCCCATTGTCTCCGTTTGTCCATGTCGTGTATCCAATGATCGTTGCATTGTTCGGTTGCCATTTATCCGGGTAACGTTGAAGGAATGCTTCCGAGAAGAACAAGTTGTCAGCCGTGAGGGTAAGGCACGTACCCCAAAACGCCACCGTATGGGCTGCGGATCCAGCGTCTGACGAGGTTTTGTGGAAGGAAACAACACATGACCATTCTCTTGTAAGGCGAAAGTGCAACCAACTACGGGACCCTCCTGTTTTGTCTTTTATATCCCACCGTTTTTCTTTTAAATTATGCATGTTTTATTTTTATTTTTTTAGGAACCAACTTGGATTTTTATAAAATTTCCTTCAGTTTTTTTTTAATTCTTTCAGATTGGCAAAAACACAATTCGAAGAAATTAAAAAAAAACAAATCCCAAAAAAAGTCTGAAGTAATTTTTCGAAAAAAAAAATCCGAAGGATTTATTTATGTTCTTGAGAATTCTTCTGGCCCGAGAAATGAACCATCCTAGAATCCTGGAGATTGCTTCGTATTTTGGTTTTGGGAAATTCTTACATTTTTCGAGAAAATCTGTTATCTTTTTTTGTGAAATTCCTGAAGAACCTGAAGAATTTAAAAAAATATCAAAAAAAGAATTCCAGAAAAAAGTTCAACTGATATTTTCAAACAATACAAACAAAATTTTTAAAATCATCTCCAGTGTTTTATTTTGAGAATTCCTTCAAATTTGAACAAAAATCAACTTCGGATTTAAAAAAAATCAGACTTCCTACATACTTTTGTTTTTGAAATTTGCTTTTTTTATTCAAATTTAAATTCAATTTTAATCTGAAGGAATTGAAAAAAATTGAAGGAATTTCCACAAAAAAGTTCCAAGCAATTTCAGAAAAAAAACTTGTAGAAATTTAAAAGATATCCATTCCTAAAAACAATCCGAAGGAATTTATAGAAAACTGATTTTTTTTCTAAAAATGCTTGAAAAAAAAAATTGAAAACGATTTTCAAAACAAAATCTGAAGAAATTTTCAAAAACCCGAATTTCATCGATTTTGTTTAGGTAAATTCTCTGGGAATTTTGATTCAAAGTGTCTATGCCCTTGTTTTTTTTTTCAAAATTATTATTTATTTTAAAATTATTTAAAAAATTGAAGGACGTTTTCAAAACAAAAATCCAAGGGAGCTTCCAAAAATCCGGAGGAATTTGAAAAAAAGAATCGAAAAAGAAATTATTTTGGATAAATCCTTTTGATTTTTTTTCAGAAAATTACTCTTGCTTGTTTTCGATTTTTTTTATAATTCCATTGAATTGATTTTTTGAAAAATCCTTCGGATTTGTTTTGAGCCGTTCATTCAGATATTTTTTGGGAAATAGAATCGGATTTTATAAAGGAAATTCTTTAGAAGTTGCAAAAAAGATCCGAAGGAACATTAACATCAAATTTTTCCCGAGGAAATCCGAAGCGATTTCCCGAGGAAATCCGAAGCGATTTCCCGAGGAAATCCGAAGCGATTTCCCGAGGAAATCCGAAGCGATTTCCCGAGGAAATCCGAAGCGATTTCCCGAGGAAATCCGAAGCGATTTCCCGAGGAAATCCGAAGCGATTTCCCGAGGAAATCCGAAGCGATTTCCCGAGGAAATCCGAAGCGATTTCCCGAGGAAATCCGAAGCGATTTTCCGAATTTCCTGAGAGAAAATTTGAAGTAATTTTCAAAAAAAAATCCTAAGAAAATAATAAAAATCGAAGAAACTTTCAAAAAAAGTTTTTTTTTTTTTTTTCTAAGGATTTTTTTAAAACATTCCTCTGGACTTTTGTTTAGGGAATTCCTTTGAATATTTTTTGGAATATTAAAAAAAATAACCCTTGATTTTGTTTGTTATATTTTTTAAAGTTTATTTTAATTTCTTTAGATTGTGTTTTTTTATTCTTGAAATTAAAAATTATTTTGTATTTTTTCTTGGGTAATTCTCTCTGATTTGAAAATTTTATTAAATTTTCCAAATCTACGGGGATAAAAAAACCGAAAAGTATCCTAAAGAGTTCTTAAAATAATCTACATTACTTTTCTTTTTGTTTTTTTTTTTGAATTCCTTCGGATTTTTCGGGAAGATCCTACGGTTTTTTTTAAAGATAATCCAAAGTAATTCCCTAAAAATCCGAAGGAATTTCTTCAAAAACCGATCATATGGAATCTCTCAAAAATCTATTCAAAAGAATTTTCCAATAAAAATCCGAAGAAAAAACAACGGGAACGTTTTTTTAAATTTCCTCTCAAATAAAAACATAAAAAAAATCCAAAACATATTTGAAGAAATTCTTATTTTTTAAATCCCTTAAATTTTTTTTTGGAAAATTCTTTAGAAATTAATAAAATTATAGTTTAAAAAAAATCGATTGGAATTTTTCAAATCCGTAGGAATTTTTCGGAAAGGACTTTTTTTGCAAATTCCTTTAGATTTTTATTTGTGGAAATCGCTTTGAATATTTTTGAAGAAATTCATTTGATTTAAAGAAAAAAAATCCTTCCGATTTAAATTTAATTTAAATTCGAATTTAAAAATTAAAAAAAAAAGATTTAAAAAAAAGTATGGAGGAAGTTTTTTTTGAGATTTTTATTTACATTTTTTTTTTGGATTGTCAAAAAAATAGTTTAATTCCTTTTTTGATTTTATTTTAATTTCTTCGGATTTTATTTACAAATCAGAAGGAATTTCACAAATTTTACGAAAAAAAATCTAACAAAACATCTCGAAAAATTAAAAGGAGCTTGACAAAAATTTAAAGGGATTTTATTCAAAATCCCAAGGAATTCTCAAGAGTGAAATAGATAAAAGATTTTTTCGGGTAAATTCCTCGAATTGTTTCAAAAAAATCCTTCGGACTTTTTATTGGGAAATTTTTTTAAATTTATTAATTTTTGAGAATTTTGTCAAAAAAATCTTAGTAGGGGAAATTACAGTTTTTGTTCTATTATTAGAGTTTTTGTTGACCAAATTTTATGAAATCTGGCCACAATATTCTTTGATATACAAAAAATGGTTAGGCCAAATTTGATCATAATTAGCTATAGAAAACCGCCTGACAATAATAGAACAAAACTTGACCCCCGATATTTTTCCTGCAAAGCCAACATCCTGGTGAACAGTTTTTCTGAAGAAAGTGGGGACCTATCTCTCTTCTATGATTTTACACAGCCAATCTAAAACGCTGGGCATATATGACCCATCCGTCCTGAAAGGTTTCTAAAAAAACTGTATTTTCTGGTGAAATTCTTTGGGATTTCTTTTTTCAAAATTCCTATGGATTTGCGAGAAGGATTTTTTTCTTGGGAAATTCTTCCGGATTTTTTCGACAAATTCCTTAAGATTTTGTTTTGAAATGCCTTCTTTGATGTATTTAATTCCTTCGGATCTTTTTTGCAACTTCTAAAGAATTTCCTTTATAAAAAACCGATTCTATTTCCCAAAAAAATATCTGAATGAACGTCTCAAAACAAATCCGAAGGATTTTTCAAAAAATCAATTCAATGGAATTATCAAAAAAAAATCAAAAATTCAAATTTTCTCTCAGGAAATTCGGCAAATCGCTTCGGATTTCCTCGGGAAATCGCTTCAGATTTCCTCGGGAAATCGCTTCGGATTTCCTCGGGAAATCGCTTCGGATTTCCTCGGGAAATCGCTTCGGATTTCCTCGGGAAATCGCTTCGGATTTCCTCATGAAATCGCTTGATTCCTCGAAATCGCTTGATTTCCTCGAAATCGCTTCGATTTCCTCGGGAAATCGCTTCGGATTCCTCGAAATCGCTTGATTTCCTCGAAATCGGGATTTCCTCGAAATCGCTTCGGATTTCCTCGAAATCGCTGGATTTCCTCGGGAATCGCTGGATTCCTCGAAATCGCTTGATTTCCTCGAAATCGCTTCGGATTTCCTCGAAATCGCTTGATTTCTCGGGAATCGCTTGATTTCCTCGAAATCGCTTGATTTCTCGGGAAATCGCTTGATTTCCTCGAAATCGCTTGATTCCTCGAAATCGCTTGATTTCCTCGAAATCGCTTCGGATTTCCTCGAAATCTTGATTTCCTCGGAAATCGCTTCGGATTTCCTCGGGAAATCGCTTGATTTCCTCGGAATCGCTTGGATTTCCTCGAAATCGCTTCGGATTCCTCGGGAATCGCTCGGATTTCCTCGGGAAATCGCTTGATTTCGGGAAATCGCTGGATTCCTCGAAATCGCTTGATTTCCTCGAAATCGCTTCGGATTCCTCGGGAAATCGCTTGATTTCCTCGAAATCGCTTGATTTCCTCGGAATTCGCTTCGGTTCCTCGAAATCGCTTGATTTCCTCGAAGTCGCTTCGGATTTCCTCGAAATCGCTGGATTTCCTCGAAATCGCTGGTTCCTCGGAAGTCGCTTGATTTCCTCGAAATCGCTTTGGATTTCCTCAGGGAATCGCTTCGGATTTCCTCGGGAAATCGCTTCGGATTTCCTCGAAATCGCTTGGTTCCTCGAAATCGCTTCGGATTTCTCAAATCGCTGGATTTCCTCGGGAAATCGCTTCGATTTCCTCGAAATCGCTGGATTTCCTCGGAAATCGCTTCGGATTTCCTCGAAATCTTTGATTTCCTCGAAATCGCTTCGATTCCTCGGGAAATCGCTTCGGATTTTTCGGGAATCGCTTCGGATTTCCTCGGGAAATCGCTTCGGATTTCCTCGGGAAATCGCTTGATTCCTCGAAATCGCTTCCGGATTTCCTCGAAATCGCTTCGGATTTCCTCGAAATCGCTTCGATTCCTCGAAATCGCATCAGATTTCCTCGGAAATCGCTTGATTTCCTCGAAATCGCTTCGATTTCCTCGAAATCGCTGGATTTCCTCGAAATCGCTGGATTTCCTCGAAATCGCTTCGATTTCTCGAGTCGCTGGATTTCCTCGAAATCGCTTCGATTCCTCGAAATCGCTTCGGATTTCTCGGGAAATCGCTTCGATTTCCTCGAAATCGCTTCGGATTCCTCGAAATCGCTCGGATTCTTCGAAATCGCTTCGGATTTCCACGGGAAATCGCTTGATTTCGGAATCGCTTCGGATTCCTCGGGAAATCGCTGGATTTCCTCGAAATCGCTTGATTTCCTCGGGAAATCGCCGGTTCCTCGAAATCGCTTCGGATTTCCTCGGGAAATCGCTGGATTCCTCGAAATCGCTTCGATTTCCTCGAAATCGCTTCGATTCCTCGAAATCGCTTCGGATTTCCTCGAAATCGCTGGATTTCCTCGAAATCGCTTCGATTTCCTCGAAATCGCTTCGATTCCTCGAAATCGCTTCAGTTCCTCGAAATCACTTCGGATTTCCTCGGGAATCGCTTCGGATTTCCTCGAAATCGCTTCGATTCCTCGGGAAATCGCTTCGATTCCTCGAAATCGCTGGATTTCCTCGGGAATCGCTTCGGATTCCTCGAAATCGCTGGATTTCCTCGAAATCGCTTCGAGTTCCTCGAAATCGCTGGATTTCCTCGAAATCGCTTCGATTCCTCGAAATCGCTTCGATTTCCTCGAAATCGCTTCGGATTTCTCGGAAATCGCTTCGGATTCCTCGAAATCGCTTCGGTTCCTCGAAATCGCTGGATTCCTCGGGAAATCGCTTCGGATTTCCTCGGGAAATCGCTTCGGATTTCCTCGGGAAATCGCTTCGGATTTCCTCGGGAAATCGCTTCGGATTTCCTCGGGAAATCGCTTCGGTTTTTTCAAGAAATTGCTTCGGATTTCCTCGGGAAATCGCTTCGGATTTCCTCGGGAAATCGCTTCGGATTTCCTCGGGAAATCGCTTCGGATTTCCTCGGGAAATCGCTTCGGATTTCCTCGGGAAATCGCATCGGATTTTCTCGGGAAATCGCTTCGGTTTTTTCAAGAAATTGCTTCGGATTTCCTCGGGAAATCGCTTCGGATTTCCTCATGAAATCGCTTCAGGTTTCCTCGAGAAATCGCTTCGGATTTCCTCGGGAAATCGCTTCGGATTTCATGGGGAAATCGCTTCGGATTTCCTCGGCAAATCGCTTCGTAGAAAGGGCTTTGAATTTCCACGAGAAGAATCTCCACAAAAATGCTTCGAATTTCGACGGAAAATTGCTTTGAATCTCCATAAAGAATGACATGTGCACGGATCTTTTTTTTTACTTCAAGTTGTGTTCTAGTAAGAAAATTTAATTGCCCTCTATGTTGCAAAGGTTATTTAGAATTGCGGAATCATGTGCACAACTCTATCAGCTGCACCTTTCCTGTTATCAAGAACCACAAAACGACAAGTTGGCTTGCAATTCATATCTGTTTTCTTTTCGCACAAGAAATCCAAGATAGGGGACATGGGTGCAGGTACATGTGAACAATGCGTCCCGTTTGCATTACAATCAACAATGAGACCTTCTTCATTATCTGGTTTTAAAAAAACCGTATGTACATTACCGCATATGCCGGTTCAGTTTTATCAGAGACACATAACATAAAGCGCGATGATTCTATTTTCAACAGGTTCGGAAACGGGAACGGAAAGCAATGCATGCGTCTGCTATGTAGGAAACTGTCCCCGGACTGATAAGCAGGTGTTGTGGACTTTTTGCCTTTTAAATTTTAAAAGGTCTTTGGCGGACTGGGATTTTAAATGACTGACCTCCAAACGCCACAGCCACGAAGAGTTTCTGATCAATAAATTATTCCGTAGAGCAAGAGTTAGTTTTTTTGCGCCATTATCATTTTTTCGCGAACAATCGCAATGTCCAATAAAACAGGTGCGTGCGCGAAAAGGTTTAGGCGGTGGAGCGGAACGTGCAAAAACCCCTGTCTGAATAATTTTTACGGCCGAATCGAATTAAGCTTGTTGTGTTGGCTTGTTCGTCGTTTTCATCTTTCCATTTCGCGAAAAGAATCGAAATACGGATGCATGTGTCAGAAGATGTGGATTTTGGACTTTTGAAAAAATTCTTGCAATTTTTTTCGTTAGCTTACTTCTGGATGACAAATCCGTCATTTGTCCGCTATCTAAATTGAAACTAATCTAATCTAAGTTAATTAAATCATTTCACATGGAAAAAAGCGGATTGTCATTTAGTGATGATTAGTTCACATTAAATGTAAAAATTTCTTCGACTAATGAGGGACCTTTCTAAAACATCTCGTAAAATAACTTGTAGGCGTTATTATGGGGCCTGTCAAAACACGACAAGAAACTGGCTTGAATAATCTTTCGCAAACATTACCGAGCAAAATAATTGATACAGCAGCCACGTCCACTAATCTCTGATTTGTTTTGACGTGAGGAAGGAAGCGTACTTCCTCTGGGTTCAATTTCCAGCGAATTCCTTCGTGGCGCATGGCCACATGACCGTCGTCGTTGCTATAAAACACAAAAAACCCGGGCTATCATGCATGTGTAGTTTTGCTGCTTTCTGGTGCCATACGATGCGGTGTATTACCGTATCTCTGGAGCGAGCGTATCGGGTGGCGAATTCGGTCCAGCATTGGGCGAGTTTGACAGCGGTAATCGCGCTTTCCAGATCAAATTACAGTCAATCGCTTTCTATGAGGCCTCTTATGCTGAACATACCTTAGGGTAAGTGTAAACACTCTGCGAAACAAGCTTTGAAAATTATTTCCAATTGCAACGTGGAGATTTGTCTTAAGCAAATCTGGGAATGTCTTAAACAATATTGCGAAGTTCTGTTTGAAAATTCTTGAATAATCTCCTGAATAATAATCGAAAAGTCTGGAAATGCTTCTTCAACAATTTTTGAAAATTCACTACCAAAATTTCGAATCAAATTCGGGATATTGTTCTCAAAAATACGGAAATAAATTGATCTCCCGGATTTCTGGGAATTTTTCTCTTTCTATAATGTTGAATATGTGAGACATCTTTTTAGCATTAAGAAAATTCTTATAAAAAGATATGGAAAAAAACTCTAAAGAAGTTGTGGAAAAATCGGAATTCCTTTCAAAAATTGAGGAAAATTATCTTCAGAAATTGGGGAAACTGCTTTTCGAAACATGTGAAAAATTTTCTTCAGAAATTTGTGGGAAAATCGCTTAATAAATTGTGGAAAAGTAAAAAAATTGAAGAAAATTCTTTTCACAGATTGTGGGGAATTCTCTTCAGAAATTGGGGAAATTACTCTTCGAGTCTTGTGGAAAATTCATTTAAAAAATTGTTGAAACATTTCTTTGGAAATTGTGAAAAAGTCTCTACAAAAAGTGAAGGGAAATTCTCTTCAGAAAATGTGGGAAATTCTTTTCACTAATTTGGGAAAAGTCTCTTTGGAAATGTGAGAAAATTCGCTTCAGAAATTGTGAGAAATTCTCTTCAAAAGTTGTGTAAAAATCTCTTCAATAATTTTAGAAAAGTTTGTAAAAAAAAATTAAGGGCAACTCTCTTCAGAAAATGGGGAAACTACTTTTCAAAACTTGTAAAAAATTCTCTTCAAAAATTGTGGGAAAATCTCTTTGAAAATGGTGGAAAAGTCTCTGGTGGAAAATGTGGAAAAATCTTCTAAGGACTTGTGGGAAATACTCTTCAGAAATTGTGTGAAATTTTCTTTAAAAATTGTGGAAAAAATTGCCAGAAATTGTAGAAAAATCACATCAGAAAGTGTGGGATAGTCTCTTCGCTAATTGTAGTAAAGTGTCTTGCAAATGTGGATGAATACTCTTCAGAAATTTTTGAAAAGGTTTTTTCAAAAATTGTAGGAAATTGTTTTAAGAAATTGTGAAAAATTCTCATCTAAAATTGTGGAAAAGACTCTTCAAAAGAAATTGAGGGGAATTCTTTTCACTAATTTGGAAAAAGTCTCTTCAAAAATGTGAAAAAAACATTTCAGAAATTGTGAAAAATTCTTTTCAAAAAATAGAGAAAATTATCTCCAAAAATTGTGGGAAAATCTCTTCGGAAATTGTGGAATAGACTTTTAAAAAAATGCAGAAAAGTTCTCTTCAGAAATTGTGGGAAATTATCTTCACTAATTGTGGAAAAGTCTCTTAAAAAATTGAGCTTGAGCTTGCTTGATTGACTGCCCGTAGTTGCTAATGGAAAAGTCTCTTCAAAAATTGTGATAAATTCTCTTCAGGAATTGGGAAAGCTACTTGTGGAAAATTTTCGTCATAAATTGTGGAAAAATCTCTTTGGAAATTGTGGAAAAGTCTCTACAAAAAATGGGGGGTTATTCTCTTCACAAATTGTAGAAAAGTCTCCTAAAAATTGTTGGAAATTCTCATCCGAAATTGTGGAAAAGACTCTTCGAAAAATGAAGATGAATTCTCTTCAAAAATGGTGAGAAATTCTTTTCACTAATTTGGGAAAAGTCTCTTCAGAAATGTGAAAAAAAATCGTTTCAAAAATTGTAAAAAATTCTCTTCAAAAACTGTTGGAAAATCTCTTCGGAAATTGTGGAAAAGTCTCTACAAAAATGTGGAAAAATCTTCTAAGAAATCGTGAAATATTCTCTTCAGGAACTATGAGAAGTTATCTTTACTAATTGGAAAGTCTTTAAAAAAAATTGTGGAAAAATCTTCTAGGAAATTGTGGGAAACACTCTTCAGAAATTGTGGGCAAATTTTCTTCAAAAATTTGTGAAAAATTCTCGTCCGAAATTGTAGAAAATTCACATCAACAGTGTGGGAATGTCTCTTCACTAATTGTAGCAAAGTGTCCTAAAAATTTGGATGAATACTCTTCAGAAATTGTGTAAAAGTCCCTTCAAAATTGTGGGAAATTGTCTTCTGAAATTGTGTGAAATTTTCATCCGAAATTGTGGAAAAGAAATGAGGAGGAATTCTCTTCAGAACTGGAGGAAGATTCTATCACTAAGTTGGGAAAAGCCCCTTCAGAAATGTAAAAAAAACCGTTTCGAAAATTGTGAGAGATTCTCTTCAAAAATTGTTGGAAAATCTCTTCAGAAATTGTGGAAAAGGCTCTTTAAAAACGGAGGAAAATTTTCTATAGAAATTGTAGGAAATGATCTTCACTATTTTTCAAAAAGTCTATTCAAAAATTGTGATAAATTCTCTTCAGAAATTGTGGAAAAGTCTCTTCAAAATTGTGGGTAATTGTCTTCAGAAATCAGAAATTGTGGAAAAGAGAAATTTGAGAAAAGTTTCTTCAAAAATGTGAAAAAAATCGTTTCAAAAATTGTTGGAAAATTTCTTTGGAAATTGTGGAAAAGACTTTTCAAAAAATGGAGAAAAGTTCTCTTCAGAAATTGTGGGAAATTATTTTCACTAATTGTGGAAAAGTCTCTACAAAAAATGAAGGAAAAGTCTCTTCAGAAATGTGGAAAAAACCGTTTCAGGAATTGTGAAAAATTCTTTTCAAAAATTGTTGGAAAATTTCTTCGGAAATTATGGAAAAGACTATTCAAAAAGTAGAAACTACTCTTCACAACTTGTGAAAAAGTCTCTACAAAAAATATGGACAAATCTTCTAAGAAATTGTGGGAAATACTCTTCAGAAATTGTGGGCAAATTTTCTTCAAAATTTGTGAAAAATTCTCGTCAGAAATTGTAGAAAAATCACATCAAAAAGTGTGGGAAAGTCTCTTCACTAATTGTGGCAAAGTGTCCTCCTAAAATGTGGATGAATACTCTTCAGAAATTGTGGAAAAGTTTCTTCACAAAATGGAGGAAAATTTTGTTCAGAAATTGTGGGAAATTCTCATCCGAAATTGTGGAAAAGACTCTTCGAAAAATGAAGAGGAATGCTCTTCAGAAATGGTGGGAAATTCTTTTCACTAATTTAGGAAAAGTCACTTCAGATATGTGGAAAAAATCGTTTAAAAAGTTGTGAGACATTCTCTTCAAAAATTGTTGGAAAATATATTCGGAAATTGTGGAAAAGGCTCTTCAAAACATGGAGAAAAATTTTCCTCAAAAATTGTAGGAAATTATCTTCACTATTTGTGAAAAAATGTCTCTTCAAAAATTGTGAAAAAGAAATCGGGGGAACTAGTATTCAAAACTTGTGGAAAATTCTCTTCAAAAAGTTTGGGAAAATCTCTTTGGAAATTGTGTAAAAGTTTCTACAAAATATATGGAAAATCTTTTAGGAAGTTGTGGAAGAGCCTCTACAAAAAATGTGGAAAAATCTTTCAAGATATTGTGGGAAATACTCTTCATAAATAGTAGAAAAGTCTCTACAAAAAATTAAGGAAAGCTCTCTTCAGAAATTGTGGGAAATTATCTTAACTAACTGTGGAAAACTCTCATCAAGAAATAAGAGAAATTCTCTTCAGAAATTGTAGAAAATTCTTTTCACTAATATTGGAAAAGTCTTTTCAGAAATGTGAAAAAAATTGTTTCAAAAATTGTGAGAAATTCTCTTCAATTTTTTTTTGGAAAATCTCTTCGGAAATTGGGGAAGCTACTCTTTGAAACTTGTGGAAAATACTTTTCAAAAATTGTGCAAAAATTTCTTTGGAAATTGTGGAAAAGTCTCCTCAAAAATTGTGAGAAATTCGCTTCAGAAAATGGGGGAACTACTCTTCAAAACTTGTGAAAATTTCTCTTTGGAAATTGTGGAAAAGTCTCTATAAAAAATGTGGAAAAATCGTCGGAGATTCTCTTCAGGAACTGTGAGAAGTTCTCTCCACTAATTGGGGAAAAGTCTTTAAATTTTTTTTAGAAAAATCTTCAGAAAATTCTCTTCAGAAATTGTAGAAAAATCACATCAAAAAGTGTAAGAAATTCTCTTCACTAATTGTAGCAAAGTGTCCTAAAAATGCGGATGAATATTCTTCAGAAATTGTGGAATAGTCTATTTTTTAAAATAATAAAATAAAATTTTGGGAAAATTGTCTTCAGAAATTGCAAGAAATTCTCTTCAGAAATGGTGGAAAATACTTTTCACTAATTTGGGAAAAGTCAATTCAGATATGTGAAAAAAAATCGTTTCAAAAGTTGTGAGACATTCTTTTCAAAAATTGTTGGAAAATCTATTCGGAAATGGTGGAAAAGGCTCTTCAAAAAATGGAGGGAACTTCTCTCCAGAAATTGTGGAAAATTATCTTCACTCTTCGTGAAAAAGTCTTTTCGAAAACTGTGATAAAGTTGCTTCAGAACTTGGGTAAATTACTCTTTGAAACTTGTGGAAAATTCTCTTCAAAAAGTGTGGGAAAATCTCTTCGGAAAATGTGGAAAAGTCTCTACAAAAAATGAAGGGAAACTCTTTTCAGAAATTGTGGAAATGTTTCTTCAAAATTGTGGGTAATTGTCTTCAGAAATTAAAAGAAGAAATTGTGGAAAAGAGAAATTTGAGAAAAGTCTCTTCAGAAATGTGAATCAAATCGTTTCAAAAATTGTGAGACATTCTCTTCAAAAATTGTTGGAAAATATATTCGGAGCTTGTGGAAAAGGCTCTTCAAAAAATGGAGGAAAATTTTCTTCAGAAATTGTAGGAAATTATCTTCACTATTTGTGAAAAAGTTTCTTCAAAAATTGTGATAAATTCTCTTCAGAAATCGGGAAAACTACTTTTCAAAACTTGTGGAAAATTCTCTTCAAAAAGTGTAGAAAAATCTCTTCGGAAAAAACAAAAAATATGGAAAATCTTTTAAGAAGTTGTGGAAAAACCTCTACAAAAAATGTGAAATTTTTTTAAGAAATTGTGGGAAATACTCTTCAGAAATAGTAGAAAAGTCTCTCAAAAAAAAATAAGGAAAGCTTTCTTCAGAAATTGTGGGAAATTATATTAACTAACTGTGGAAAACTCTCATCAAGAAATGAAGGAAGATTCTCTTCAGAAATTGTAGAGAATTCTTTTCACTAATATTGGAAAAGTCTCTTCAGAAATGTGAAAAAAGTCGTTTGTCGTTTGTCGTTTGTAAGAAATTCTCTTCAATTTTTTTGGAAAATCTCTTCGGAAATTGGGGAAGCTACTCTTTGAAACTTGTGGAAAATACTTTTCAAAAATTGTGGAAAAATTTCTTCGGAAATTGTGGAAAAGTCTCCTCAAAAATTGTGGGAAATTCGCTTCAGAAAATGGGGGAACTACTCTTCAAAACTTGTGAAAAATTCTCTTTGGAAATTGTGGAAAAGTCTCTATAAAAAATGTGGAAAAATCGTCGGAGATTCTCTTCAGGAGCTGTGAGAAGTTCTCTCCTTTAATTGGGGAAAAGTCTTTAAATTTTTTTTAGATAAATCTTCAGAAAATTCTCTTCAGATATTGTAGAAAAACCACAATAAAAAGTGTAAGAAATTCTCTTCACTAATTGTAGCAGTGTCCTAAAAATGCGGATGAATACTCTTCAGAAATGTTTTAAAATAATAAAATAAAATTTTGGGAAAATTGTCTTCAGAAATTGCTAGAAATTCACTTCAGAAATGGTGGAAAATTCTTTTCACTAATTTGGGAAAAGTCAATTCAGATATGTGAAAAAAAAATCGTTTCAAAAGTTGTGAGACATTCTTTTCAAAAAATGTTGGAAAATCTTTTCGGAAATTGTGAGAAATTTTCCCATTCGAAATCCTGTCGTAATTTCTATTCGGAATCCTGTCGTCATGCCCATTTGGAATCCTGTCGAGATTCCCATTCGGAATCCTGTCGGGATTCCCATTCGGAATCCTGTCGGGATTCCCATTCGGAATCCTGTCGGGATTCCCATTCGGAATCCTGTCGGGATTCCCATTCGGAATCCTGTCGGGATTCCCATTCGGAATCCTGTCGGGATTCCCATTCGGAATCCTGTCGGGATTCCCATTCGGAATCCTGTCGGGATTCCCATTCGGAATCCTGTCGGGATTCCCATTCGGAATCCTGTCGGGATTCCCATTCGGAATCCTGTCGGGATTCCCATTCGGAATCCTGTCGGGATTCCCCTCGGAATCCTGTCGGGATTCCCCTCGAATCCTGTCAATCAGTGTACTTCGTTCCAGTTACGTATTGCTCAAGGCTACTGGAGACTCTGGTTCGAATTGATTCTGGAGGTTATGATTTACTAATTGCTCGTTTTCTATAAGACAACACCTTTCTCATAACCTCCCACTTTCTCCAATGATCCTCCTACCTCCTTTATTATCTGCTCCTGATGCTCATTTTCTAAAAGCAACCCCTCTCATCCTTACCCTTCTCCTTTTTCCCAATAACCATCCCCTTCCTTTGTTACCTTCTCCTTAGGAAAGAGTGTTTGTACAAAATTGGTTGGAATCGGTCCAGGGATTCAGAATTTACTCTGAATTGCCCGTTTTCCCTTCCAGACCCTCCCCTTTCCCAAATTTCCTCCCATATGATCGTCTCAACCCCTCCCTTTTGACCCTCCACTCCCTTCGTTAACTTCCCTGAGGATAGAGAATGTATGTTCAATTTGGTTGGAATCGCCAAGTGGTTCAGAAGTAGTTAGCGAACGGCAGTGTTGCACAGATCTATTTTCATCCCATTCTAGTTTTGCAACCGATTTCTACATTTCCAGCTAGTTTGAATAAATTTGACCGATGTCTCTGAGTTTAAAGAAACTCAGATAGCTTCATCTTTCCTGACATATGATAAAAACTAACAACTAACTCGTATGCTAAACGTGTTATACCTGACGTATCATTAGGCCAATGCACCCTTCATGTGAATCTCACACAGAGATGTCGCCACCTTTTCCCAACCTGTGTCACGTTTTCTAGACGTCCCTGCTCCTATTGATCGTACTGTTTTCCGCATGGTTGTTAATTTAAGGCATCGTTCTTCAATTAGTTCCTAACAATAACATGTCTATTTTTTCATTTCATCCTAAATGCCCTTAAAACAATCCGAACCCTAGATCATTGCCGTATTCCTGACCCTCGCTATCAAACCAGCAGGATCCGGACCACCTGCCAGGGGCCATTTTCCGCAAAACCTCATGTACTAGCAACTAGGTAGGTAAATGGAAAACGGTGATCCTATAGAGAAACAAATAGAACAGAGCTGATAGCTAGGAAAGGTTGGAATTGCCAAGGAAGTGATGAACTCGCAAAAATGGTAATGCGACTCGCTAAGTCCAAAAAAATATATCGAATTTTTCCCGTGACCACGCTGTCGAACTGGAATAAAGAGAATACTCATTTATGTGGCTCTAGCTGGATTAACACACATTACAGGAAGAGGAATCGGATCACAAAGACAACGGTTGTGCTAATTTTAATTAGTTCATTTTTCCGCTTTAGTTTTTTAACTTTAGACTGACAGGGAAGAGGCGGATGTTAAACTTCAAATACGAGTGAATGAGTGTGTTTTAAGTTACGATGAACTTTCAAGTCGAAACAACATCATCTATGATCTTAAGTAGATTAAATGATTCCGTTTTTTTTTTCATTTTCTTATAACGGTCTCCAATTGTTGAACAGATTTATCCGTTCTAAACTAAAGAAAATATTGTGATAAGCTCCAAACAGGATTTATATCTCACCTCACTAATCTCCTTCATCTGCGCCAGTGATGCCATCTGTAGTCAGACTCATCTGCGTTCGTGATGTTCGCCAAAATCTGGCGCTGCTTATGTTTGCACATAAAAAATCTCGAAACTTTAACCGGTATATCCTTGTATCATCTTAATGTAGTATACGTAATTGTACGTTTTCTCAAAGTAGAATGTCTGGCGTGAACATTAGAACACGATCAAAAACAGCAGCTTTAAATCGAATTTGTTTTGCTCAGAACAAGATGGCTTACTTAATGTAAACAATTAAATTTCGTTTTCCCGTACGTCCGGAAGCTATCATCGCTTTAGTTTCAAGGCTTCGCTCAACGGTACGCATCACTATTTACTCCTGCACTATTGTTCGGCTGCGTTCGAAGACATTTACATTATATTTATATTTACAGTCTTACTAATTGCAGGTACACTGACCCCACATACATATTTATATGGGTCACTTTGTAACAATAGTTGTCACTCCATCTTACATGTAGGTCAAATGAAAATGATTCATATTATGCTAGACCCATGATTGTGGAGCCAGTGTAATAAAAATGAAGGGTACTCCACTCCTACAGGTAATTTACTTGAATAAATTTATCCATGTTTAAAATTATTATAAATTTCAATTAATAAAATCATCAACCAAAGTTCAAAAGTGAACACTTTGAACTTCGCCGTTTTTTTGGAAACAATAATTCAAAATATTTAATTAGGGCGACTACAACTTCGATGCTGGGTGGAGTACTGAGGTATAAAATTGTCTTCAGGATTAATCCTGTATGTAATTTGTTAATTTGGCCGATAGAAAAAAAAGCATAAAAGATATAATCGGTGTGAAAGACATTATATAGAGGTAGCCTAGTTGCAGCTAAATGGATCCGCTATAATGAAACAGTGAATCCAATTAACTGACTATGGGTGTAGCAGAAAAGGCCGAAGTATAAATATAGAAATGTGATGTGTCTAACTCTGATGTTGTTGATTATAGAAAATTTGAGAACATTCTGATTCAATCTCAGACTCCTTTTATCCCTGCTATGCATCTCTATCGTTGTCCATTCAAGCTATTTTTTATGTGCTACCGAACGTTCTGTCTCGTTAAAGTGTCATACTAAAATGTAAAACTTCCTACACTTATGGAAGGCCATAGAATTCGAACCCTTTCTCTACGCCTTTAGTAACTGCAAGGACGTAACAAAAGACACTCAACTATTGGAGATCCTTACTTCTAAGCAGTGGCGCGGGAGTGGTTGGGACAGGTAGGACATGTCCTACGCATGATTTTCCTGGGTGGGACAGTCAAAGCATTGTCCTACCCACGATTCTAAGAACACATGAAGTCATTGGATAGAATTTGTGTGTTAGCAGAAGAGTGATTTTAAAGTTAAACAGATTCCAAGCAATAATCATAGATGTTTTGGTATCCTAAAGCAATAGACTGCTGATTGATTGTTGTTTAGGACTTCAGGCACTTTGAAATCCCTAAAGCGCTCAAAGATGTCTATGTTTTACAGAGGTGAAATAGAAGCTGCTGAAATCTGCAAATGCGATTAATTAAATATTTTAGACGATATGATTAAGCACGATTGAATGGATTATTCAAAGCCCAC